>NC_080670.1:213469579-213644579 GCF_030247195.1 Topomyia yanbarensis | reverse complement strand
TAGGCTGAGTAGACCGCGACAAGACGCCACCAGTCGCGGGTTGCCGGGGCACCAGCGTACCGGACGCTATGCTCCACTGGAATCGTCGAATTGACTGCACCTCGGCACCTGGTTGGTTGACTCGGTTTCGGGAGAATGTCTCTTGCTGGGGAACGCTCCGTCGAAGTAGACTAAGTCCATCATCGGGAACTAGACCGAGTAGTTTGTGCACAACTTGGGAACAAAACGATGAAGCGGTACTAAATGGCACAAGGGAACTGATTTTTATTTATTTATTAACAGATTAAGGCCGAAGTGGCCTGTGCCGTATACAAAAGATTCCTCCATTCCGCTCGGTCCATGGCCGCGCGTCGCCAGCCACGCAGTCTGTGAAGGGTCCGCAGATTGTCTTCCACCTGGTCGATCCATCGTGCTCGCTGCGCGCCACGTCTTCTTGTACCGGTCGGATTGCAATTGAGAACCGTTTTCACCGGGCTATTGTCCGACATTCTGGCTACGTGCCCGGCCCACCGTAGTCGTCCGATTTTCGCGGTATGACAGATGGGCGGCTCCCCCAACAGCTGATGCAACTCATGGTTCATTCGCCGTCTCCATGTGCCGTCTTCCATCTGCTCTCCACCGTAGATGGTACGCAGCACTTTCCGTTCGAAGACACCAAGTGCGCGTTGGTCCTCCACGAGCATGGTCCAGGTCTCGTGCCCGTAGAGAACTACCGGTCTAATCAGCGTCTTGTAGATGGTCAACTTCGTACGACGGCGAACTCTGTTCGACCGAAGTGTCTTGCGGAGGCCAAAGTAAGCACGATTTCCTGCCACGATGCGTCTACGAATCTCTCTGCTGGTATCATTGTCGGCAGTCACCAGTGAGCCCAAGTACACGAACTCTTCAACCGCCTCGATTTCGTCGCCACCGATGCAAACTCGAAGCGGGCGGTTCTCATTCTCTTCTCGTGAGCCTCTTCCTATCATGTACTTTGTCTTCGACGTGTTGATGGCAAATCCGACGCGCTTGGCTTCTCTTTTCAGTCTGATGTAGGCTTCCTCCATCTTCTCAAAGTTTCGTGCAATAATATCAACGTCATCGGCGAAGCCAAGTAGCTAAACGGACTTTGTGAAAATCGTACCACTCGTGTCGATCCCTGCTCTTCTTATTACACCTTCCAGCGCGATGTTGAATAACAGACACGAGAGACCATCACCTTGCCGTAACCCTCTGCGTGATTCGAAGGGACTCGAGAGCGTCCCCGAGACACGTACTACGCACATCACCCGATCCATCGTCGCCTTCACTAATCGCGTCAGTTTGTCCGGGAATCCGTACTCGTGCATAATCTGCCATAGCTGATCTCGATCGATAGTGTCGTATGCGGCTTTGAAGTCGATGAACAAATGATGTGTGGGCACATTGTACTCGCGGCATTTCTGCAGTACTTGACGAAGAGCGAACACCTGGCCCGTGGTAGATCGTTCGCTCATGAAACCCGTCTGGTACTGCCCCACGAACTCTCTTGCAATTGGTGATAGTCGGCGGCATAGTATTTGGGAGAGTACCTTGTAGGCGGCGTTCAGCAGGGTGATTGCTCGGTAATTACAGCAATCCAGCTTGTCGCCCTTTTTGTAGATAGGACACACGACACCTTCCATCCACTCCTCCGGTAAAATCTCCTCCTCCCAAATCTTGGTAATCACCCAGTGCAGCGCTTTAGCCAGTGGCTCACCACCGTGTTTTAGTAGCTCGCTTGGTATTTGGTCAACCCCTGCGGCTTTATTATTTTTGAGCCGGCTGATCTCCTCCTGGATTTCTTGGAGATCCGGAGCCGGTAGTGTAATGTCTTCCGCGCGTGCTCCCAGGTGCGTTACCGTGCCATCCTCGTCGTCTGCTGCATCGCCGTTCAGGTGTTCTTCGTAGTGCTGCCGCCACCTCTGGATCACCTCACACTGGTCCGTGGGAAGATTCCCCCTTCTCGTAGAATTTCCGTGTGTCTTTAGCGCGGTACAGCTGCTCCATCGCTTCGTGATCTCGGTCTTCCTGCTGGCGCTTTTTGGTCCGGAAAACCGAGTTCTGCCTGTTCCGTGCCTGTTTATATCGCGCCTCGTTCGCCCTCGTGCGGTGTTGCAGCATTCTCGCCCATGCTGCATTCTTCTCTTCGATTAACTGCTCGAAGGGCTGATGGGCTCAGTAAATTAGACAGTCTGAAAAATCTTGAAAGTTTAAGCGAATTCCATACAATGTAAAAATGAGAAACAGCGAAAACCTGATAGTCATATTTATTTTGCACGCCACTGTATAACCAAACGCCTACTGCGTGAGTTTCCGAGTCGCATCACTGGCTTTGGTCTGCAACATTGGAACAGTGCAGCAAATTGCAGCACACGGTAATCGCATCAGTTAGCAAATGTCACATACTAACCGTTGTAAACTGGGATTTGGTTCACTAAAGAGACTCGTGTAATAAAGAGACGACGACGACGACGACGAAGTGTAACGTAGTTTAGTTTCCTTTAGGTTTATAAATGTTCGACCACAGACATATTTGACACTGAACACTTTGAAATCGCATACGTTCCTTAATGTCCTCGTCCCGTCCCGGAAACATTGCAATCGGTATTGTTTTCATTCATCCTCTCCCCCCCGACTTACCTCAAACATCATCCGGATTCCGGCGGAAAACGTGTGGCACCAAATATGACGGCACTATCTTTCCATTTATTATTGATTTATACGCAGTAAACAGCGCATTTTCCGGCCTGCTGTGTCGGCATTGTACTGCTGTTCGTGTTAGCCTTCTTCCGAAAGGGGAAAGTTCGGATCTCCCAATTGAGTTGTAGTAGGCCGTGCATAGTCAGGTATGTGAATTTGTGCCCGGTGTTCAACCGCCGCCTACTGATCCCGTCATGTTCAACCGTGGAGGCGGGAAGGCCTAACAACCAAACTAGTCGCAGTAATTTAATTAAATTGTTTAATATTTAATGTTTGACGCAGTTGCGCCAGGAATCGCAATTGTGACGGAAAGGCCGTCTCTGGAAAAAGTTTGCATTATGACGTTTAATTGTTATTAGTAAGTCCTCGTTAAAATTTCTGTTAATCCATCTCGATTTATTTTCTCATTTGGTCATTTCTTGATCAGTTATTATACTCTTTAGGCAACGTACGGATTAAAATTATCTAGCATTTTCTGTACCTCAGTTGCAACTCACAATTATTAATTAACACAATCCCATCACGAAGGCACTTCACACGTACAGCAAAAGCCCGTTTATTGCATACCGCTACTTTCTATCTAGCCATGAAACTGTTGAAACAATAACAGTAAAAACCGTACAACGATTGCATTCCATAATGGTTCCCAGCTGCATCCCTTCCCATAAAAAGGGTGTGGAATTGAAAATTCAATTTAAATTTATTACCCCTCCCCGAGCCCCGCGCGCTCCAGCAACCATCTGACCCGATCTGGTGGGGGTTTGGAACCTGTGTATGTTCAACTATCGATCGGAAAATACCCCTAAAAACTATCCTCCTCCTTTCTTCAGCGGAGGGGTACATTTTCTCATTCGTTTCGTCGTAACAGCTGTGTAGACTTCTCCTTTCATGAAAGCTATTTATTTTCCCAGTAAAATTTGCATAAAATTCCGAAATTAGCATACTTTTCATAGCAGAAGAAGCATCGACAATTTTCCCTATAGAGATGGATGGACGACTTCGAATCGACAGATACCCGTAACAGGGCCGATTCCCTAATGTCAAAGCCCGGTGGTCCCGGTCGTAGTAGGCTAGCCACCGTTGCGCCAAAGATAACAAGTTTGAAAGATAGACAGAGAGAGAGAGTGGGAGGGAAAAGACACTCACCTGTGACGAGATTAGCGTGATGGAACTGGCACACAGCATCCGCCTCGAACCACGATATTTTATCCCGGAAGTAGCGATAGAAGACGGTGAAACCATCCTGCGGCAGTGTCCAGGTGTTGCTGATGTTTACCTATTTGACCGTTGTTGGTGTCGGGCAGGAGGAATAAAGAAAATAGGAAGAAACGATGAGTACGGTGAATTTTAAGACTTTTTGATAGCTGCTGATCGTAGTAGGCGTTTGGCAGGAGTGATATTAAAATGGGTGGGATACGGCTGAGAGAAGGGGATTAGCACTTTCCCGGGGGGCTTTATTGGTGTTGTCAATCGAATCTGGGGCTTATTTTCGTGGAGGACAATTCATCACCAGGAAAATGGAATTCTTTCATAGCCTGATGTGTCAATTTGGATGTGTCAAAAAGTTGACAAATTTGGGTTGCTAAATTGGCTTTCGAACGGTTTAATATAATTATTCAATCAGTGTCGACTCGACTACCACCGTGTCAAATAAACATACTGAATAAAAAAGTCCATTCAATTACTTTTTTTGACTGCACTTTTATTCCGTTCATACATCATTCCACTGCGAGACTAGTAAAAAACCAGATTTTATTTAAATTCTTTATTCATAGCAGAAAACAAACGATTCAAAAAAAGGTATAGTAAAAACGTAAAATCGGCAGTCGTTTCATTTCCCGCTTCATTAATTTTTATTGCCCAATTTAGCGTTATTTACAGCCCTATTCTGCCATTTGGGTGCCATTTTTTCAAAATCGTCACCGGCTTGCTGCGATCTGGGTTGTCGTAGTATGATAAGGTTAAAAAAATGTCTCATTTCGAGAAGAAACAAATTTCAATTAAAAAAATCACTGATTTTATGATAATAACTACTCGCCTCTCTACCATTAACAAGCGCCACTGAAAAAGACCATTTTTCATCAGCTGGAAACTGCGCATAGCGGAGCAAAACGCTGCTATTTTTACCGTTCAAAAACTGAACCAAAGTTCCATCGTTCATCCAAAAGTTTTCCCTTTTTCGTTTCTGCCTACACCCTTCCTGCCACGGAATAACACTGAACTTTTAAAAGAAAAGGGCTAAAACAACAGGAAACACAAACACGACTAACAAGATCATAGGAGGCGCTGGAAGTTCCGAACAAAAATGTAACTTCAAAACAAATGTTTTTCGCACTTGAACATTAATGATAAATCGAACCTAAGAGAAGAAAAAAATGCAACGCGTTCCGGTCGTTAAAAACAAAAAAAAAGTATTTCCAGTTCGGCAAATTGCACTTTGCATCGTTTGTTACTTTGGGGCGACCGGCAGTCAAAACAAAAAAAAAAACAGAAAATGGTGAAGTTTCCGATCACGCACGGAAAGACTTCGGTTGGAAAAATCAAATTAAAATTTATTCATGTCCTAACTACTGTATTCGAGTGACTAGTTGAGATTCGATAGAAATTTGATTATAGATGTCAAACAGCAAATGGCGAAAGAGTCAGAAACTAATGAAAAATTATTCTGCCGGGCACGTATAGAACCAATGGATTTGATATTCGTAGTAACTGCCGTATTGTATATCTTGTATCTTTTCGTCCTGATATCAATGCCTTGTATTTCTTCTCAAAAGTCGTCATCATTCGCGCATTTTACAAACAATTCGATATGAAGAAAAATAAAGGGTTGTGTACAGGACACGACCACGGTGACATTAAAAATGTAGCTCACTAGGTGATTGGCATTATTTGGCTGATCCATCTAGTAAAAATAGGCTGGTCTGTCCAGAAAATATATTCAAAAGAAAAGTTCCATATTGAGAGCTGTGATGAGGAAGCCCACGCCCGCCAACGGAAATATACAGATTCTCCATGAAATATGAAATTTCATTATCCATTTAAATTTTCAATAATGTACTAATGAACTTAAGTAAACAATCTTAAGGTTAAGTATTTCTTGATCGATTAGTGGTTGAACAAATGAAATTATTTGATAAATTACATTGTTATACAACGTTCGCACTACCAGTTAAAACGGGTTTTTATGCTATCTTGGTGACATTTTTCTTGTTGCTAATTATTAAAACGTGTTATAACTCTGTAGTGTAACCATTGTATTACTAAACCAATTCTGCAGCGTTTTATGTTATATAGGTGTTTTATGTGGTAATAGGACTGACATAATTATATCTTCAGTACAGCGGTTTGTTTCATAATTTAAAACAGATTCATTTTAAAATTTAAATTAGTATACCCAACCGTTCTATTTGTTGTATACTTTAAAACGCAATTAGAACTGTGTTTTAAATACATAGGGTAGGACAGATATTCTGACTGGATAAACTGGGAAAACAATTTTAAGTCCAGTAACGCTTAAGACATGGCTTGAATTTGAATCGAAAAAGAACACCCGCTTCAACTGCTGCTGGGACGGTAAGTTCTGTTTTAAAATTTTCCGTTGTGTGCAGTACGAAACAAAAGTGTTTGAAATTAGAAAACAAAAAGTTCTGCTGGGAATGTGATTGTTTCCGATGCAATTACACTCAGATTTTTCACGCAGGGGATACAGGCCGTGTAAATGAAAACCGCGTAAATTTAAAAAAACGCGTAAAAAAACCTGAGTGTACTCTCCTATATAAAATACTACGCTGCTGAATAGTGCAATAACTACAGAAGCACGTTGTCAGATGCCTTACTCACAAAAAACATATATCCGAAATATGAAACATGAAAACCAATAGGCTCTTTACCCTACGCAGCTACAAAGCGCCGTAAACATGGATTAACAAGTTACAACGCACACGTATGCATAAAAATAAATATATTTTTTTTAAACGCAACACTCTTAAGCAGCACACACCGTATTAAATTAAATCCAAACCACCCCACCCACCCACTTTGCAAATCATTCTGTGACACCGTGCTGGTACCCGAAAAATCCGCACACGGCCACCGCTGCCGAAAATGCATAGCGTCTGCCGCTTAGTGTAGTGCCCAGACGCTGCAGCCATGATCTTACCCGTTCGACATAAGAACAAAAACTGATTCAAACGGGTACGCGTCACCTCTATTTATAAACTAACTGTATATGGTTTAGTCACTTAGGTGCGAGTGTGTGCGAATGCCAACGTTGCCGAAAATCGATAACGCTTATTGCATCGCCCGGAGAAGATGTTGCTCGTACGGGATAAGAGCAACAACTGATTTAAACGGACATGCGTTGCTTCTATTTATTTCGTGTGTGATTGAGCCACTAACCTACTCTCTAATGACGGCTGTGTCTGAGAAATCTGCCTCACGAATGGTAATTTTCCCGTTTTTCGTGAACTTTTTAATTTTACCAATTTTTAAAAGTCTACTTTTATTGGGGAGATATTAAATTATTACCAATATTTAAGTTAGGTGTTTCTGAATCGGTTGGTGTATGAATGATTAAAATCCATCTAGTAATATCGGAGTTATAAGCATGTAAACCTTACATAGTTTCGTTACATGGGAGATAGTTTAGATTTTAGAATGACACCTAGCCCCAAATAGTGGAGTAAGACATTTTTAATGTCAATAAGAAATATTTTCCTTGATTTGTAACATTTTGCGATATCATAAATATTTGTTTGTATTGCGTGTTATTACTCGATAATTTTCAATCTATTTAGTGTAACGAAGAATTCTGTCCAGATACTATTGTAATAAATAATGATCCGATCAATTAAGCAGATAAGCTAAGCTTTTGTAGACATTACTCCCAAGGCCGGCTGCTTAGAGCCTCTCGGCAGCCGGCTACCGATGCTTTTAAAAAAACCTCAAAAATTAAACAAGATTTTTTTCTTTTTTGAGCGATCGTGTACTTGAAGACTAATGTCGTTTTTGCTTGAATCGAAAATGAGTCAGTTTCTAACCCCAACTGCTGTCAAAATGTATGAACTGACAGCGGTTGGGGTTAGAACCTGACTCAGTTTCGGGGTCAAACAAAAACGCCATAGCTAAACAACTAGATAATGAGCTAGACTAAATCCTAGACCTTTTACGCTTTTAAAATTTCAACTCCGCGACACCTATGGAAGAATCTGATGAGTCGTCCTCCTTCCGTTAAGTAAGTGAAGCATCAACACATCCTGTCTAACGTATCCTTTATCCTTACCTGTGAACGATGAAAATATGGGCGGCCGGCGATGGTGACTATCATGCCGGTGAGGTTTTAATATTGGTGCGATTGGCCTTAATTCCTAATTACCATTGCCTAAGCCGCTCTTATTAGGTAATTAGCAGCCAAACATGATGAAGTCAGTTTGAAATAAATTCACGGTCACTATAGATCACCTATAGATGCCACAATCGAGGGGTTGACACTCCCCCGGATACAACAAATCCCCGTCTTACTGCTAATCGCATCTAACATCCAGAACTAGTAGCCTGTCATCGGTCGCTCGTACACGTCCTGGGTCTGCTCAGCAGTAGACCTTAGCAGTTCGTCTTAGGCCGTGTTAACAGAAATAATGTCTACCTTGCGTCAACAGGTCCGTTGAAGTTGTGGGTCAACGACAACTACAATATCGTTCACCTCAATTAGCTTGACCTAGCAGAACAATTTCGACTTGTGACGTACACTATGCTCGCAGCAGTACTACTGCATTGGAGACAACGGGAGATACTCCGCTCGTTCTTGTGGAGCTTGTAGATCTTCGTCCGATAGTTAGCTAGCTGATATACTCTTTCTTATGGTAATCTTCCAATTTTGTCCGCAAATCTGTAATACGGAGTTCAGAAGCTACTACGTACGCTGGTCGGTCATGGAATAAAGCTACTGCTCTGTTGTGTAAAGTTCCAGTACATCCATTGAAAAGTATTAACGTACGGCTAGCTGCAACATACCGTCGAATCGTTCGCTGCATGAACATGTCTGACCGATATGACTACAATCCATCCTAGAATCGTCTTCGTACAATGGCTAGTATATCTTTCCTTCCTTGCCCCTTGAGTGGAAACATCAGGTTGGCGTTTTCGTCTCCAATTAAGATCTTGAGCTGTACATTTTTGTACAATCCGATGGAAATTTCCCGCAGATGGGAATATTTTTTACACAACAGAATGTGTTCTTGCGAGACGAGCTTCTTCTGAATCTCTTTTGTTCCAGTATCTTTGATGTCTACCCTCATCGAGTTACTTTTCATCCGCCACTTGTTACCTGCCCACTTGAGGCATAATGGGTCCGGTTTCGCTTGTAGTATCAACTTTTGTACTAGCGATGTGTCCACCAAGAGTTAGTGGCGAGCCATCGCTGACGAATGCGAAGATCTTGTTGCCGAACCATGGATGATTACTTGAGAAACTCGTAACAGCCCTTTATTCGTGGCTTTATGATGAGTATGGATGTGTTCGATTTCCCACGTAAATTAAGTTCAAAAAGGTATTTATTCAGTATTCTCAACTGAATCAGTGAATCGATCAAAAGAATCGATTTATTTTTTATAAAAGAAATGTATAGAATTCGCTCAAACTTTCAAGATTTTTTCCTTATATACCAATCGACTCAGCTCGACGATTTGGGACAATGTCTGTGTGTGTGTGTCTGTGTGTGTGTATGTAACGGACAAATTCTCATTCGTGTTTCTCAGCAATGGCTGAACCGATCTTATCCAAACCAATTTTAAATGAAAGAACTAAAAAACAGTATGAACGCTATTAATTTGTTTTTGATTCTGATGCTTAGTTTCTAAGATATGAATGTTTGAATGCGTAAAAATGGCGTTTTTCGCAGTTTTATCAAATTATCTGTCGAAATTGACAATATAGATTAACAACTTATATGTTTTTAGACAGCTTTAACGAATACCTTTCGAACAAGCTATAGATTGTTGAAATCGGACTATTATCAAAAGAGATATTTAACATTAAATGCGGACGAAAGATTTTTATCATTTTCCATTGCCAGAAATATGACCAAAAACATGTAATCTATTATTAACGCCAAAACGGCTTATTTTAGGTCAATAGTATCTTCGGAGAATTTAATGGAGGTAATATGCCCTTTCTTTTGATATTGTGCTTTTGCTGATTAATCCCCCTATGAGTGAGATATTTTCACAAATTTTCTTGGAAGTGATTATATCGAAATGATGTCTTTAGCAAATTTGTAGCTCTTACTTTTGCGAATAACTTTACTAAAGACTTTAAATATCTATTTTGGATACTTTAAAAGTTATGGCTTGTTGTTTGTTGATTACTCTTTGTCGCCTATTTATTGTTCAATATAGTAATAATCCATTGAAATAAGATAAACATTATTTCGATAAAACGAATTTTGTATTTCAATTTACTATCTACAACCGCTAGAAATAATCACCGAACACTTCCAAGTTGTTTGGAAGGAACTTGATAACTTATCAGTACTACAATGTTCGTTTGTGCGAACCTTCTGACTGCAATATTTCTAACTTATAACCATCGGATCGATCTGAAACATATCGGAAAATAAAAAGCGATTTATTTCGCTTTTTATTTTCCGATATGTTTCAGATCGCAGCAACGGCGTAGCCAAGAGAAGGTTTTGGGGTACACCATACAACCCTCCCTCCCCCACCACACCCAAAAAAATATTGGATTGAAGTTGAAAATTTATTGATGCTGACTGATTTAATTCAATATTACAATAACAATTATCTGATCCGTAGATTGATAACCTGTTGTTGTAAACATCATGAGGACTTTTGATAAATTGTCGGAATGGGGTTCTGATAAGTAACTGATCTATTGGTCTTGATTTTACAGTTGTCTAATAGCATCAATATCAAATTCCTGCCTGAAAACATTCCAATAGAAAATTCCAGAGTTCTGTAATCAATCATAATCCTCAGATTTCTTTTCAAATTGAGCTCGTTTTTGTTGATATGTACTGTGATAAGGGTCTTTATTTAATAGGAAGCGAAGTTAAAATTGATTTAATGTCTATGAAACATAGAACTGCGCACCAAAAAAATGCATAACTTTCAACATTTGCTAAAAATGTTTTTGCCTTTCTCATTCACTCTAAAATTCGTCAATCTAATCCCGACCCGGAGAGCCGTGTGTCATATGCCAATCGACTCAGTTCGTCGAGATCGGAAAATGTCTGTGTGTATGTATGTGTGTACGTGGAAAAAAAATGTGACCTCTGTTAATCAGAGATGGCTGGACCGATTTGCACAAAGTTAGTCTCAAATGAAAGGTACAACCTTCCCATTGGCTGCTATTGAATTTTTTATTGATTGGACATCCGGTTCCGGGGTTACGAGTTGAAGAGTGCAATCACACAGCAAATTCCCATATAAACTGAAATGAAATATTTTCAAAATCAAATTTGTATTTTTGAGGCCAAATGATTTTAAAATGCATGAAACATTGAGATGTTTGACAAAAATTGACTTTTTTGGACTTTGGTACATTTTTGCCTTTCTCATATAGAAAGGTTATGCAATCACTCTAAAAATCGTCAATCATACCGGCCCGGAGGGAGTATGCAGTGAGGGGTTGCTACTTTAAAATTAAAACTAGCTTAAAATTTCTTAACAAGTTGAAAATTTTCGGCAGGACCTGGACCTCTCGGATCTTTCTCCATGATCCGCCGCTGGTTTCAAGCGATGTTTCAGTATCACAGTATGTTGATTCATTGTATGTATGTGCAAATCGTACTGAACATGCAATATTCATTTCCACCATTGTATTGAACATAACCAGCCATGGTATCTTAGTTTATACAAATGAGACAAGCATAATTGCACCACTAGGTGGATTAAAACAGGTTTTATTTTGGGAATGCGTCGAGTTGAGACGAAAACGTAATATGATTAATAACGAGGATAACACTATCCGAATGTAGAGAGAAATTTATGAAAAATGACGATTTCAATTCGACTCTAGCAGGTTCTGATCGATTTTGATGAGCATTTGATTTTTGTTGTATGACCAATTATATGTATAGGTCAAATGTTTAAAAACAGTAATTTAAGGTCCAGATAGCATCATTTTGAAACCGCCAATTTCGGAGGTTTAGTATCTTCGATGAGTTTTACAAACGTTAAACAGCGCATCATTTGATAAAATAATTTTGACGGTATATCGTCCAAGAAGTATTTATGGTGATTTTTCTCAGGTTAATATTCATGACTACAATAAAGTCTCAACAAATTCGGTAAAGACACGAACTCTGTTACTATTTTCTGAAAAAATAATTCTGCATAATTTTAAAACTTCAAAAATTACGGTTTCGGAATTATGCCGTTTGGACAGTATGATCGATTTTCACCAAACCCCCACCAAACCGAATTTCTGGCTACGCCGCTGACTTCAAGTAAGTAGAAACAAAGTCGTTCTACACTCGTTCACAAGAAACTTCTTCGAATGCTGAATATCTATTATAATACATTGAAACCCTGATTTTATCAGCCAAATATGAACATATGTTTGATGGGCTCTAGCAGACGAACAAGACTGAATTCGAGTAAATCGTTTCTTGAGCATGTTTTCCTTATCATGAAGATGGAAATATGCAAAAATAAAAAGTTCATCATAATCAGAAATACTTATCAGACTACATCAAGGGACGGGAAGAATATTTTAACAGCTTCAGTTTATTATAAAGAAAGAAAAATTGCCCGATTTAGTCAATGTCCCCATTTTGTCAGCCTAAAATACACCATGAGACTGATAAAAATGGGTCTTTATTGTATGTATTATTCACTGTGTTTTACATTAATAGGTACATTTCATTGTTGGGGATTTTTTATTGTATCGAACTACAACAATTTTTAGGTAATTTTCAAGGGGTTTTTTTATAGACTTCTCCCAAAATTTGGCGAACCTATTCCAATTCGTATACCAATTAATTGGTATATTTAAGGGTTAATATGTTACAGATAGAGAAAATACTGAAATTTTCAGCTTTTTTGTCCACAATATTACGAAAGATTATTAAACAATTTTTCTTAATAAGTTTGTGAAAATTATAAACTATTTGAAATTTTTTAATAGTTAATTTTTTTTTTATTTAACCGTGATTTTTTAATAAATAGTGACCATCGCTTCACAACGTAGTCTATTTTCATGGCTTGCGGTGAGCACGATCTCTCGAATTGCTGAACTGAAAATTACGGAATAGAAATTAATTTTTGGTATTCTTTACTTTACTCGCCGCGCAAATAGCTCTGAATTAGACCCGCTGGTGCCCTAAGACAATTTCGCTAGATTTTCAGAGCACTGTGCACACAGTGCATTAACGCAAGTGACGGAAGGTTATCGAAAAGTTTCGTGAAAATGAAAATTCCAGTAATGATGATGATTTTCCCAAACGGTTAGTTTTCGAGATTTTTTTTTTTTTTCGATTCGTTTATTTGATAAGGCAGGTTTGCGTTAGCTTAAAGGTGCCAATTTTGTTTTGTTTTACATTTTAAATTACTTAAAACTAGGGGCTTACATATTGATTTTTGAAATTAAACTAAGGCTAATTTATAGCTATACATATACACAAGGGGGTAGTATAATTTTCGTAAGATTAGAGGGGTCATTTAGTTTTTATGGCAATACGGTTTGACATTTTTAGCAATGAGATTATTGGAGCAAATAATGTTTAACTAAGGGGGAAATTTTTTACGACTATCTTAAAAGTAGAAATAATTAGAGGGCGTGATTAAATTTTGTAAAGATTCGGAGACATTAATTAGAGTTATTTTATGTGGTAGTAGAGTTGGGCATTTTCAACGAGATCATATAATATAATAGTTAAAACTAGAAAAGGCAAGAAGAGCTAAATGCTTCATGAAGATATTTGGAGGTGGGGGGGGGTGGGGAAGGGGTGTTACTTCTGTGTATAAGAGTCAGGGGAAGTAGGGTGGACAAACATGGCAGGGGGAGAACATTATTTCAGTTTCAGACTTCGGGAGATCAACGGATGGATTACAGAATCAGGGTGGTCTTCATCAGGAAGAATCATGTACTGGGACGCCGGGTGGTCGTTCTCGAGATGGCAGGGGTTTCTCCAGACTATTTCGTAGTGCGGCTCAGATGTTGATCGGCTACATTTCGAGTTGTGCGTGTGATGTTCGTGCTTTAGGTCCCGTGTTTGTTGGCTCATTCGACAGGGATGTTTTGTGTCGCCTTGGAGTCGCATCAAACCATCGTGGGTGTATGGTACAGGTGGAAGAGAGCGCTTCTGAGAATGATAAGGAAAAGGGGCAGTTAAAGTTGGATATTGATGGTTTTTATGAAGGTGTATATAAGGGACATATAGAGGACATCGCGGCTTGCCAACACATCTCGAACCGGGACGTTGGGTGGTCTTCCTCGGGCCCGGAGGGTGTCCATAAGCCAAGACCTGGCGGAACTGTACTCGGTGCACGCCCAGACTATGTGCTCTATATCGTGATAACCGTCGCCACAAGCGCAGATACCACTCTCCACGAGCCCAATACGTCGGAGATGTGCATCCAGCGTGTAATGGTTCGCCATGAGTCGGGACATCACACGAATGAAGTCACGACCCACATCCATCCCCTTGAACCAAGGTTTCGTCGATACCTTAGGGACTATCGAATGTAGCCACCTTCCTAGCTCCCCATTGCTCCACGAGGTTTGCCAACTTTCGAGGGTTCTCTGATGAGTAATACTAAAAAATTCGTGGAAGCAAATTGGTCTTTCAAAAACGTCACCTTCAATGGCACCCACCTTAGCTAAGGAGTCCGCCTTCTCATTGCCCGGAATGGAGCAATGAGAAGGGACCCACACCAAGGTAATCTGGAAAGATTTGTCAGATAAAGCACTCAGTAGCTCCCGTATTTTCCCCAAAAAATACGAGGAATGCTTTCCATGTTTCATCGAGCGAATAGCGTCAATAGAACTCAGACTATCCGAGACGATGAAGTAATGGTCTGCGGGTAATGTGTCAATGACTCCAAGGGTATACTGAATAGCAGCTAGTTCTGCGGCGTAAACTGAAGCAGGGTCACTGAGTTTGTAGGAGGCGGTGAACTTTTGATTGAAAATACCGAAGCCAGTGGACCCTTCGAGGTTTGATCCGTCAGTATAAAACATCTTAGAACAGTCGACTTCTCGGAATTTATTATAAAAAATATTTGGAACCACTTGTGGGCGTATATGGTCCGGAATTCCAATAATCTCATCTTTCATGGATGTGTCGAAGAAAACAGTAGATTCAGAAGTATTTATGAAATGCACACGGTTGGGATTGTAAGAAGAAGGATTAATATTTTGCGCCATGTAGTCAAAGTACAGGGACATAAAACGGGTCTGAGAATTGAGCTCAACAAGCCTTTCGAAATTTTCAATCACCAACGGGTTCAAGATATCGCATCGAATGAGCAATCGATATGAGAGTTCCCAAAATCGATTTTTCAGCGGGAGAACGCCCGACAGGACTTCGAGACTCATCGTATGGGTCGACTGCATGCACCCTAAGGCGATACGCAAACAACGATACTGAATTCTTTCGAGTTTGATGAAATGTATGTTCGCGGCGGATCGAAAGCAGAAGCATCCGTATTCCAGTACCGACAGTATCGTTGTTTGATACAACCTAATTAGGTCTCCTGGGTGGGCACCCCACCACGTTCCGGTTATTGTACGAAGAAAGTTGATCCTTTGCTGGCATTTCTGTTTCAGATACCGAATATGGCATCCCCAAGTACCTTTCGAGTCGAACCAGACCCCTAGATATTTTACTGTGAAGACCTGAGCTATAGTTTGACCCATTAATAGAAGCTGTAGTTGTGCTGGTTCACGCTTCCTAGAAAATACAACTAGCTCAGTTTTCTCCGTGGAGAATTCGATACCTAGCTTAATAGCCCAAGCAGACAAATTGTCCAAGGTATTCTGTAATGGTCCTTGTAGATCGACAGCTTTGGGTCCCGTAACAGACACCACGCCATCGTCTGCAAGTTGCCTTAACGTGCAGGAATTGTCAAGACATTCATCAATGTCGTTGACATAGAAATTGTATAAAAGGGGGCTTAGACATGAGCCCTGGGGAAGGCCCATGTAGCTAAATCGTGATGTCGATAAGTCACCATGCGAAAAATGCATGTGCTTTTCCGACAACAAGTTTAGTAAAAAGTTGTTTAAAGTCGCTGAAAGACCATGCTGGTGCAGCTTCTCTGAAAGAATGTTGATAGAAACTGAATCAAAAGCCCCCTTTATATCTAGGAACACTGATGCCATCTGCTCTTTACTAGCATAGGCCATTTGAATTTCGGTTGAGAGCAACGCAAGACAATCATTCGTCCCTTTGCCTTTGCGAAAGCCAAATTGTGTATCTGACAGTAAGCCATTTGCTTCGACCCAATTGTCGAGGCGGGATAGGATCATTTTCTCGAACAACTTCCGGATACAAGATAGCATTGCGATCGGTCGATACGAATTGTGGTCGGAGGCTGGTTTTCCTGGTTTTTGGATGGCGATGACCTTCACTTGCCTCCAATCGTGTGGGACAATGTTAGCCTCAAGAAACTTATTAAATAAGTTCAACAAGCGTCTCTTGGCAGAGTCTGGCAAATTCTTCAACAAGTTGAATTTGATTCTGTCTGGCCCTGGAGCTTTATTGTTACACGACAAGAGAGCAAGTGAGAACTCCACCATCGAAAAAGGTGTTTCGTTCGCGTTATCGTGACGGGACGCGGCGCGGTAGATCTTCTGTGCCGGGGCGGAATCCGGACAAACCTTCTTGGCGAAATCGAATATCCAACGGTTTGAATATTCCACGCTCTCATTAGTACTGTTTCGATTTCGCATACGTCGGACTGTTCCCCAAAGAGTGCTCATCGATGTTTCTCTCGTTAATCCGTCGACGAACCGGCGCCAATAACCGCGTTTTTTGGCTTTCATCAAACTCTTCATTCGCTTGTCTAACGTCGCGTACTGTCGAAAACTAGCGGGTAACCCGTCGTTCCGGAAGGTCTTAAACGCGGCGGCCTTCTCTGCGTACACGTCTGAGCACTCTTTATCCCACCAGGGATTGGGAGAACGTTTTTGTATGTTCGCGCCGGATACTGGCTTAGTCTGAGCTTGATTCGCGCTGTCGAGAATCAAGCCAGCCAAAAAGCTGTACTCTTCCTCCGGAGGAAGTTCTTGAGTAGATTCGATGTTGTCGGATATCGCGGCAGTATAGCTCTTCCAATCGATATTTCGTGTGAGGTCATACGAAATATTGATTGTTTCCAATGGCCTTGAGCCGTTATTGATTGAGACTATGATCGGCAGATGGTCGCTACCGTGGGGATCAGGGATTACCTTCCACGCGCATTCTAACTTTAGCGAGGTCGAGCAAAGGGATAAATCTAATGCGCTTGGGCGCGCTGGTGGGGGAGGAATCCGTGTCATTTCACCCGTGTTTAGAATTGTCATGTTGAAGTTGTCGCAAATATTGTGAATTAAAGAGGAACGGTTATCATCATAAAGGCAACCCCATTCCGTACCGTGAGAGTTAAAGTCGCCTAAAACTAGTCGCGGTGCAGGCAGGGATTCGATGATGTCATGTAGCCGGCGATGCCCAATCGCGGTGTTGGGGGGAATATATATGGAAGCTATGCAAAGATCTTTGCCTTTGGTTGTTACTTGACAAGCGACAACTTCAATACCTGTTATCGAGGGAAGGTTAATTCTGTAGAAGGAATAGCGCTTTTTGATCCCCAAAAGCACTCCTCCATAGGGGGTGTCTCGATCCAGGCGAATAATATTAAAGTCGTGGAAGTTGAGATCTATGTCGGAAGTTAACCAAGTTTCACATAATGCAAATGCATCGCAACTCAAATTATTTATTAAAATTTTGAAGGAATCGATTTTCGGGATGATACTTCTGCAATTCCACTGTAGAACAGTGATCAAATCCGTGACCTCGTTCGATGAGTTAGCCATCGAGGGATACAATCGCTGAAAGGAGGGGCCATTTAGCAGTCAACTGCTTCAAAAATGTTCTTACTGTAGGGAGAAAAGCTAACATAAGGCTTTTAATAGGATCAGTTATATTGAAAGTTTTTATTATCCAGTCCACAATGTCCGAGAGTTTGATAATTCCAGTGCCGCGATTATTCTCGAACTGAAACAGAGGAACACTTGGGATTTTTGATGTTCCGGGAAGTGCTGGGAACTCCTTCTCTGAGTTTAATCCTCCGAGACCAGGAGCTAATTGCTTCGGTTTGGTTGCAACACTTCCAATAAATGTGACTTTCTGAGTCCCGTCAAGGGATACCTTCTGGCCTTTACAACGAACTTTAGGAGAGGAAATGTTCCTCCTCTTCCTATAACTTCTAGGCGCCCTAGTAGATGTTCCCTCTTGTGGGTCATCAGCCCCGCCCTCGTTAGGAGGCAAGTGAGCATAGATGTTTGTTGAGGTTGGTGGTGTAGCTTTCTTTAGCATTTCTGCAAAACAACGTTCGGATCGTCCAGCAAGGGAACGTTTTAGTTTATCCCCGCGTAGTTTGTACGCGGGACATGCCGAGATATCATGCAGATTCTCTGCACAGTAAGGACACTTCTCAGCATTCTTACTGCACGAATCATCTAGATGATTCTCCCCGCATTTTCCACAGCGGGCCTTATTGCTACAATGGGTGGCTGTGTGACCCAATTGTTTACACTTTGTGCAATTCATGACCCGCGGCACAAACAGACGCACAGGCAGACGAACCTTGTGCAAGAGGACGTAATTTGGCAAAGCGGTACCAGCGAAGGTCAACCGATAAGAGTTTGATTGGGGGTACGTTTTTGAACCATCCCCCGCAACTACTACTGAGTGCAAACGCTTGCACTCGAGTATTTTCACTGGCTGAAGTAAGCGGTCTCTGAAACGGCCAACCCCGTACTGCAGCAGATCCTCGCATGTCAAACTGTCATCGGTGACAACGCCTTCAGACTGTACTTTCACAGCTGGAATATACACGTGATAGTCCTTCGTAAAGTGCTCGCAGCAAGCAATATCGTTTGCCTGCTTTGAGTTAGTCAGCACGACCCTCAGCCTGTCTGAGCGGACCTTTTTTATTTCGATCACAGCCGAGAACCGTTCCGTCAGGTCTTTTGAAATCTGTAATAGATTCAGCGATTTTGTTTTGGGCCGAAAGAAGACCACAAAGGGACCGGTCGAGAGCTCTGGATATTGTTTGGGTCGGGGGAGAGCTTTAGGAGTCGACTCGATCTCCATTTGGCCATCCGGGGAGGAAGCCATCGACACCGTCAATGCACGGGGTCAGCACCCGCGCAGACGGGAAAAAGCCGTAAATGTATCAAAAAGGTAGATTTCACTTATCTGTATACTCGTTTCCCACGACGCACCAGTCCAGCTTAAATAGCTGGTTATTGTTCAATCCTCGCTTTACGAACAAAAGGTTGAGGAATGTGGCCTAACGGTTAACACACGCACAAAAGAAAATAAAAGTCCAAACCGAAGAGGCAGAGAATGGCAAAATAACCTTGAACGCGGATTACTGCACTGTTCTTTTTCCAACAGACCGAAAACAAAACACTTCTATCTCGATCGAGCGATGCGTAGAGACTGAGAGATTTTTATTTGTTCTTTGGCATTAGGATTAGCGATAATAATTCAAATCAAGGATACTACTGGGAAGTCACCTTTAGAAAAAGTCGATGTCGAAGTAAAATTTGGAACTATGCACGCATGCACTTCAGAGATAGCGTGATATCAGGAGCTGCGATTTCATTTCAACCCTTTTTTGTGAAAATGGCGATACTTACAAATGTAAACATAAGGCTTTTTTCATACATGCGAATGAGGGCTTTGAAACGCAACCAATTAACCTAAAAATTTTGATTCTACGATATTGCTTTCTTAAACTACAGCAAAAAATACAACGGGCGAAACTGTATTTTTGTTTGTTTATTTAAAGTTTCTCCCTCCACGCTCCATGCAAACAAACAGGGCGATACTTTTTTTGCTAGCAGTTTAGAAGCGAAACTGTCATTTTCGTATTTTTTTGAGGATTATCAAGCTGATACTAGCTGTAAATAGTAACAATGATCGCTATTGAAAATAACCCGGACGAAATCGGTGGTGTAGAACGGTAGTTATTGTAAAAAAACGTAAGAACGATACTTCAATGCTGATAGATGGGACCGAAAAAGTAAACAATCGCCAAAGGGGCGATACTATCATTTTGTAAATTTCAATAGCAAAAACAAATTTTAATTTAATAATTTCAAATACTTTATGAAGTTTTGGGTTTCGATCACTGAATCATGCAATGCAGGATATAAAAAACACAATAGTTCTTAAATAGGAAATAAAAGTCTGGAAATATTCACTGTTGATTTTCTTTGAATGGTGTCACTGTTAGTATCGCCCTTTTCAAGAAAAAGCGTTGATTTCTTAGTTCTCAGTCGCGTTGGTAATTTGAGTAAAGTATGAACTTCAAATCTATTAAAAAAATGCGATTTTTTTGGCTCAGTACAATATATAACCCCTTTAGGAAAATTCAGTTTTCCCAGCACAATTTAGATATTTTATTAACAGAGCATTAACAACAATTCGTAGCTATGTCTATTTTATGGGCCATTTTTTCGCTTTCCCATTGATTTGGTTTGAGATTTCTAGCACTGATGTTGTCCTATGCTGATTTGAGCGATTCTCTGAGTCCTGCCACTATCCCATGTAGTATGTGTTATCAAAAACATCGCGAAGCATCAAGTTCTAAATGTTCTCAAACGATATAATATCCGAAGAGAGTGATAAGAGTTATAAGAAATGTCTCATCACACTGTTAGGTGGATTAAATGCGTTTTATCATTTCCCATTGCCAGAAATATGACCAAAAACATGTAATCTATTATTAACGCCAAAACGGCTTATTTTAGGTCAATAGTATCTTCGGAGAATTTAATGGAGGTAATATGCCCTTTCTTTTGATATTGTGCTTTTGCTGATTAATCCCCCTATGAGTGAGATATTTTCACAAATTTTCTTGGAAGTGATTATATCGAAATGATGTCTTTAGCAAATTTGTAGCTCTTACTTTTGCGAATAACTTTACTAAAGACTTTAAATATCTATTTTGGATACTTTAAAAGTTATGGCTTGTTGTTTGTTGATTACTCTTTGTCGCCTATTTATTGTTCAATATAGTAATAATCCATTGAAATAAGATAAACATTATTTCGATAAAACGAATTTTGTATTTCAATTTACTATCTACAACCGCTAGAAATAATCACCGAACACTTCCAAGTTGTTTGGAAGGAACTTGATAACTTATCAGTACTACAATGTTCGTTTGTGCGAACCTTCTGACTGCAATATTTCTAACTTATAACCATCGGATCGATCTGAAACATATCGGAAAATAAAAAGCGATTTATTTCGCTTTTTATTTTCCGATATGTTTCAGATCGCAGCAACGGCGTAGCCAAGAGAAGGTTTTGGGGTACACCATACAACCCTCCCTCCCCCACCACACCCAAAAAAAAATATTGGATTAAAGTTGAAAATTTATTGATGCAGACTGATTTAATTCAATATTACAATAACAATTATCTGATCCGTAGATTGATAACCTGTTGTTGTAAACATCATGAGGACTTTTGATAAATTGTCGGAATGGGGTTCTGATAAGTAACTGATCTATTGGTCTTGATTTTACAGTTGTCTAATAGCATCAATATCAAATTCCTGCCTGAAAACATTCCAATAGAAAATTCCAGAGTTCTGTAATCAATCATAATCCTCAGATTTCTTTTCAAATTGAGCTCGTTTTTGTTGATATGTACTGTGATAAGGGTCTTTATTTAATGGGAAGCGAAGTTAAAATTGATTTAATGTCTATGAAACATAGAACTGCGCACCAAAAAAATGCATAACTTTCAACATTTGCTAAAAATGTTTTTGCCTTTCTCATTCACTCTAAAATTCGTCAATCTAATCCCGACCCGGAGAGCCGTGTGTCATATGCCAATCGACTCAGTTCGTCGAGATCGGAAAATGTCTGTGTGTATGTATGTGTGTATGTGGAAAAAAAATGTGACCTCTGTTTCTCAGAGATGGCTGGACCGATTTGCACAAAGTTAGTCTCAAATGAAAGGTACAACCTTCCCATTGGCTGCTATTGAATTTTTTATTGATTGGACATCCGGTTCCGGGGTTACGAGTTGAAGAGTGCAATCACACAGCAAATTCCCATATAAACTGAAATGAAAAATTTTCAAAATCAAATTTGTATTTTTGATGCCAAATGACTTTAAAATGCATGAAACATTGAGATGTTTGACAAAAATTGACTTTTTTGGACTTTGGTACATTTTTGCCTTTCTCATATAGAAAGGTTATGCAATCACTCTAAAAATCGTCAATCATACCGGCCCGGAGGGAATATACAGTGAGGGGTTGCTACTTTAAAATTAAAACTAGTTTAAAATTTCTTAACAAGTTGAAAATTTTCGGCAGGACCTGGACCTCCCGGATCTTTCTCCATGATCCGTCGCTGGTTTCAAGCGATGTTTCAGTATCACAGTATGTTGATTCATTGTATGTATGTGCAAATCGTACTGAACATGCAATATTCATTTCCACCATTGTATTGAACATAACCAGCCATGGTATCTTAGTTTATACAAATGAGACAAGCATAATTGCACCACTAGGTGGATTAAAACAGGTTTTATTTTGGGAATGCGTCGAGTTGAGACGAAAACGTAATATGATTAATAACGAGGATAACACTATCCGAATGTAGAGAGAAATTTATGAAAAATGACGATTTCAATTCGACTCTAGCAGGTTCTGATCGATTTTGATGAGCATTTGATTTTTGCTGTATGACCAATTATATGTATAGGTCAAATGTTTAAAAACAGTAATTTAAGGTCAAGATAGCATCATTTTGAAACCGCCAATTTCGGAGGTTTAGTATCTTCGATGAGTTTTACAAACGTTAAAAACAGCGCATCATTTGATAAAATAATTTTGACGGTATATCGTCCAAGAAGTATTTATGGTGAATTTTCTCAGGTTAATATTCATGACTACAATAAAGTCTCAACAAATTCGGTAAAGACACGAACTCTGTTACTATTTTCTGAAAAAATAATTCTGCATAATTTTAAAACTTCAAAAATTACGGTTTCGGAATTATGCCGTTTGGACAGTATGATCGATTTTCACCAAACCGAATTTCTGGCTACGCCGCTGACTTCAAGTAAGTAGAAACAAAGACGTTCTACACTCGTTCACAAGAAACTTCTTCGAATGCTGAATATCTATTATAATACATTGAAACCCCGATTTTATCAGCCAAATATGAACATATGTTTGAAGGGCACTAGCAGACGAACAAGACTGAATTGAAGTAAATCCTTTCTTGAGCATGTTTTCCTTATCATGAAGATGGAAATATGCAAAGTAAAAAGTTCATCATAATCAGAAATAGTTATCAGACTACATCAAGGGACGGGAAGAATATTTTAACAGCTTCAGTTTATTATAAAGAAAAAAAATGCCCGATTTAGTCAATGTCCCCATTTTGTCAGCCTAAAATACACCATGAGATTGATAAAAATGGGTCTTTATTGCATGTATTATTCACTGCGTTTCACATTAATAGGTACATTTCATTTTTGGAGATTTTTTCATTGCATCGAACTACAACAATTTTTAGGTAGCTTTCAAGGGGTTATTTTATAGACTTCTTCCAAAATTTGGCGAACCTATTCCAATTCGTATACCAATTAATTGGTATATTTAAGGGTTTATATGTTGCAGATAGAGAAAATGCTGAAATTTTCAGCTTTTTTCCCACACAATATTACGAAAGCTTATTAAACAATTTTTCCCAAAAAGTTTGTGAAAATTATAAGCTATTTGAAATTTTTTAATAGTTTAATTTTTTCTTTAACCGTGATTTTTTAATAAATAGTGACCATCGCTTCACAACGTAGTCTATTTTTCATGGCTTGCGATGAGCACGATCTCTCGAATTGCTGAACTGAAAATTATGGAATAGAAATAAATTTTAGTATTCTTTACAGATTTAACTCGCCGCGTAGATAGCTCTGAATTAGACCCGCTGGTGCCCTAAGACGATTTCGCTAGATTTTCAGAGCACTGTGCAACCAGTGCATTAACGCAAGTAACGGAAGGTTATCGAAAAGATTCGTGAAAATGAAAATTCCAGTAATGATGATGATTTTCCCTAATGGTTCGTTTTCGAGAGGTTTTTATTTGTTCTTTGGCATTAGGATTAGCGATAATAATTCAAATCAAGGATACTGGGAGACTGGGAAGTCACCTTTAGAAAAAGTCGATGTCGAAGTAAAATTTGGAACTATGCACGCATGCACTTCAGAGATAGCGTGATATCAGAAGCTGCGATTTCCTTTCAACGTTTTTTTGTGAAAAGAGCGATACTTACAAATGTAAACATATGACTTTTTTCATACATGCGAATGAGGGCTTTGAAACGCAACAAATTAACCTAAAAATTTTGATTTTACTATATTGCTCTCTTAAACTACAGCAAAAAATACAACGGGCGAAACTGTATTTTTGTTTGTTTATTTGAAATTTCGCCCTCCACGCTCCATGCAAACAAACAGGGCGATACTTTTTTGCTAACAGTTTAGAGGCGAAACGGCGGTGGTCAGCTATTTTCGTCCGCGTCCCTTATCACCTATTTTTATAAAGTGATTCATCAGCAGTGCTATCTTTGAAAATGAACCACCTTGGTTATGCAACTAATTTTTCCGGTCTTTTTTAAATGCAAATCATTAAGCAATCTTCATTTCGTTATATTCTGAATTGCACGTATTTTGTCGTATGTAATTTTAAATGTACTTTCATTTGATGGCATTGTAAGGGAACACGTATCCGCCGGTTGATGCTAATCGAGCTGACATTTCTTTAGACTGAGCAAACTAAGTTATTTGTTTGTTTAGTGTTTATTTGACCAACTAGGTAACGAATCCACTGGGTCTTTAATGCGTGTAGGAAATACGCATGGTCTTGTCTGAGTGTATGACTTTTGAATTATGTTGAGGATGGAGAATTGACAATTCGCAAGATCAATTCAAATCCAATTACCAATTTGCGGCAATCATTTCAACATAAAAAACAAATTTTTATAGTCATATATAATGGTTTACTTTTAGTCCATTAACTCATCAGTTAATTATACTGAGCTGAGAATAAGTACGTACTATTTGGAAACGGGGGGTGTTTGATTCGTGCATCATTAATATCGTTTAGGAACGCAGCATTTACTCGAACGAGGTGGAAAATTTCAAGTTACGGGATCACAATATGCTTAAGGATGATTTATAAATTCTGCCACGCTATTAGGAGGAAGAGATATGACTAATTGTGACATGAATGGGAGGGAAGCACGTCATGTGCTTTGACGCAATCGGCCGTTTTACGCACGATTGTGCCATGTATATAGGAAATTCCATGGAACATGAACACTTTTGCAAGTAGCGGCATTAATGTGCTACTACAAAATGAAGGAAAAACTAAAATCATTTGATTCGTATTAGACCAAGGATAAAAATAACGTGGTAATATGACAGAGACTTAGTTAGTGTTGGGTAATCTTTGCGTGACATAATTTATGAATGTTCCACAATACCACTTTTAAACTCATTGTTTGCGGTCCATTTTACATTGTCGACAACACTCCCGTCAGCCGGCTGTTCGGAGTTCAAGTTGTTTTCGATGAAAAAATTTCGATAGACGATTACCCAGAGTTTAAACGCCTAGAACATTTACGTATCCTTCAGTCAATAAACTATTCAAACATCTTATGCACGAAAGTATATTCTCAGTCGCATCGCTTGCTTGAAGCGAATCCTGACTAACAACCCACCCACTACCCAATCCGTGGTACTTATGGGAGTGTCACTGAGTCGGGGCCTTCCGTTAAGTAAGTACCACATCAACACTTCCTTTCTCATCCTAAGTTACGGTAAAGATGGTCGTGGCCCGCAATGGTGGCTCTCAGGCGAAATTCTCGCTTGGACTGGATCAATTGTTATTCCCAAACAATGCTCCTCAAGTAGTCTGGCTGGAAATGAGAGTCATCAGTCTGCAATCTACGAAGTATACCGTGCTTACGCAACGCAACGCAACGCAACAGTTTAGAGGCGAAACTGTTATTTTTGTATGTTTTTTTAGGATTATCAAGCTGATACCAGCTGTAAATAGTAAAAATGATCGCTATTGAAAAAATACGGACGAAATCGGTGGTGCAGAACGGTAGTCATTGTAAAAAAACGTAAGGGGGAGACTTCAATGCTGATAGGTGGGACTGAAAAAGTAAACAATCGCCAAAGGGGCGATACTATCATTTTGTCAATTTCAAATAAAACCAAGTCTGGAAATATTCACTGTTGATTTTCTTTGAATGGTATCACTGCTAGTATCGCCCTTTTCAAGAAAAAGCGTTGATTTCTTAGTTCTCAGTCGCGTTGGAAATTTGAGTAAAGTATAAACTTCAAATGGATTCAAAAAAAAAATTTCGATTTTTTTTGGCTCAGTACAATATATAACCCCTTTAGGAAAATTCAGTTTTCCCACCACAATATAGATATTTTATTAACAGAGCATTAACAATAATTCGTTGGTATGTCTATTTTATGAGCCATTTTTTCGCTTTCCCATTGATTTTGTTTGAGATTTCTAGCACTGATGTTGTCCTATGCTGATTTGAGTCCTGCCACTATCCCATGTAGTATGTGTTAGCAAAAACATCGCGAAGCATCAAGTTCTAAATGTTCTCAAACGATATAATATCCGAAGAGAGTGATAAGAGTTATAAGAAATGTCTCATCACACTGTTAGGTGGATTAAAAGCGTTTTTAGGTTTTAGATTCCAAATTCCAGACTATCGCTTCCGGATTTCATACTTCAGATTCCGACTTCTAAGTATATTCCAAATCTCAGATTCCTGATTGCAGAATTCTGATTCCAGATTTTCGATTCCTGATCTTCCCTTACAGACTCTAGAAACAGATTACAGATATCCGAATCCAGATCCCAGTTTCCAGATACCACATTCATATTCAATTTAAAGCTGGTTAAGGATCTAGATTCAAGATGAAGTTGCCAGATTTACGAATTTGGATTTCAAATTCCAGATTCCCGATTGTAGATTTCAGATTTCATACTTCAAATCCCAGATTAAAATTCCTGGTTCCAGATACCAGATATTCCATAACAGATTCGCGTTTTCAGATTTCAAAGTTCATATTCCAAATTCCAATTTTTTTATTCCAGATTGCAGTTTCTAGATCTCAAATAAAAAAAATGGCGATTCCAATATGGCGGACTAAAATGTAACTTTAACAATTTTCTTTTTTCACCGTTTTAATAACGCACGACTCTTTGCTTGAGAAAGTTAAGATACTGTAAACAAACATACAGCACCAATTGCAGCAAAAGGGACTACGACTTACATCCCCTCACACCTGTATCGGGTGCCCTTCACAGAATCCGCTTTACCAAACTACTTTCTCTTCGACAAGACTGGTCTGGCTATTCGCTGTTGTGTACTGTTGGCAAGAGTGAAATATGTCCCCATCACACAGTAAGACTGTGCGATAGAGATGGCTTCCAGTCGGTCGGTTAGTCGGTTCCGACAGCAAGAAGTGCAAAGTTACTTTACGCTCGTCCGGATATGCCGCGGACTCAGGTGATTTGCATGTCACATGCCAAAAGATCCTTACTCCTGCGCTAGCAGACAAAAGGTTAAGTCGCCGGGAATCTCCAAGCTTGCTCATATGACACTATTCCACGCTTTTCTAAACTTTCTTCCTTCAACTCCTTGCTCTCCCTCGAGTACTTTGGCTCTTAATATTGAAAAATATACTTCACCTTCAAGTCCCTTGCTAATTAAATGCTGTTACAACAGTTAAAAAATTTACTCAAAAGGTCGTTAATAAAAATGAAAAAAAATCCAGTGCATAACGGGTGAACTTAACTTACCACAAACTGCATGCCATGTGTGGCTGATACCAGAGTGGATAGAAATATTGGAGACAAATGGTGTTGTTAGGATTTTTGAACATAAAAGCAACAAAACAAACAAATGATCGCGTCTTTTTGAACATATACATACATATTCAAAATTAAATATTTTTTTTCGAATGTAAAATAAATAAAAATGGCGGATTTTTAAACAATTTCGCGCAGCAGCTCGCCGCGGACAACTTAAACTCAGCACAAAATTTAAACCGTAAGTTTTACCTGAAACAAAAAATGGAAATACTTCCTTATTGAGAAGGCTTTTCTGGACAGTATAGACTATTATGTTTATTGAAAGTAATAGTTTAGTCATTTTAATAAAGTACTCGTTATCCGGTCTTTGGATTGCAGTCAGTGCGTTAATAACATTGTAAAATGAGATTTTTAATGCAATTTTTCAGCTCAATCTGTGCACAATTAAAAAAATGAAATTGCCTTTCTCAGGGACGTCAATCTTATGACGAGCAGTGAAGAAAATGAAGCTATCGAACATCTTCTTTTTCATAAATCTAGTCCTCCATGACAAGACAATGCGATTTAGTCTGCAAATGAGTGTAAGGATTCTGCGCACATGGTTTTCCCACTGTATTCTGCCATTCATTGCGATTAGATGCCTTTCGGATTTGGTACGTTGTTTTGCGGCACAAGACTTTTTCTCAAAGGCGGGTTTTTCGCCTCACCTCTCACTGAAATATTTCTTTTGAAAGGTATTGAACTAATTCTACCAAAAATTTCAATAAAAGCTACCCAATGGAAAAAAGTTACAGAAATTTTTTAAGTGATGTAATTTTATTCCGTACACCCTTTAGAGCCATTCGTTTATTTTTTGGCTTTAAAGAAATATAATTCTTTGTACAATGATTGTGAACCGTACTCACAGGCTCTAAATAGAGTTAATTATGATTTTTATTTTTTACATCTTGTAAATAAATAAAAGACCCGCGGCTCCTCTAAGCTAATGCATTGAGCCGCTCTAAGTAAACGAATTAAAAAACTAATATCTTAGAAAAAATATTGCTAGCGAAATACTACGACTATCGTATCGGGACGCTAGGAATTCGATAGTTGGATACGTAAACAGTATCTCTGATATAATTTAATAAGTAAGGAGGTAGAAAAAATTGGCGGAAACTTGCCACAAAAAATAAACACGAGTGTCCTAAAATTGTATATTTGTCTTTCTTTCATGTGAGAAACAGGTATTGAAATTGACGTGATATATGCGAGGAAGCACTTCAGAGTATATGAGAGCAAGGATGTGGGCGGATTCTCTGCATTGACTAGGCCACCTTTACTTCGATTCGGTGTTAGCTGGATTCTCTCAACTGCCAATTTTTAAATATGGCTCAGTTTCTTGCGTTCGCTTTGATAGCTACCTAAACCGTTCTGCCAACTCCGAGCTTTGACTGTTTTTGAGTGTTATTCCAAAGTTTCGAAAATAATTCGGACCACAATTCTGTCTTGACTTATGAGAATAATTATTTGGACAAAGTTAGTAATGGGAAGTCTTTTAGGAATTTGCAAAAGTTGTAACAGTGCGCGCTACAAGTTCAAGAGATTTTTTAAACCTGGTGGCTTAATCGCCACTCTTCGTTTGGCCGACTTCTTAATTCGAAACTTCTCAGGCAATAAGTCGGGCGTCAAACGTCGAACTGAAAGCTCATACTTTGCTAGAACCCCACACTGAACTCGCAATGTAACTGAGTTTAAAAAAATGGAACGGCAGTTGAAAGTAATATTCTTCAATTTAAATATTTAATCACTGAGTTCATTTCGAACAGCTTAACTCAAATGGCGGAAGAAGCTATCATGGCCATGATAAAACCTTCCCACCTACCGATGCACAAGGTTTTTCGTTGACTATGACGGGGGATGGTTGACGAAGAGACTGCTGACGACGAATGGAACAGTACGCCAGTCGTTAGCGATGGCGGTTGTTGCTGAGGCCACCTGACGTGACGTGGTGACGGATGAAACTACGATGACGGGCGCGAGGACGTCAAGGGCAGGCTCGCCGGATGCAATGTGTGACGCAAGACTCGTGTGCCTTTGCGGCCTCCAGTGGAATTTAGGGAAAAGAAGGGGGCCGCTGGACGGAAGCTTCCGAATTTGATTATCTCGAGACTGAAAGTCGTGCGATCTCGGAAAAAAATCACCCACTGAAACCTAAGTACTCTGGATGGTCTTCGCATACTAAGCTGCCGCTACTGTCCACCACAAAGCGTAATAAAACCTTCGCTTCGGACTACCGCTCTCGACTTCCGACCCCCCGGGAAAATGTAATGGGAAAAAAGGGTCAGAAACACAAGCCATTGTTGGCAGCCGCTGTGAAAATTTCGCTAGACACCAAGCTAACTTGCCAACCACTTCGTTAGGATACCAAAACGGCGGGCCGTAGCATCGCACACGAATCTGTTCGCCCTACTGAAGGACGCAGATTCTGCAAAATCGTTATTAATCGTTCATTGGATGAGGGCTGCTGTCCGACACGAAGTCATTACAAATCTTATTTAATATTATGAAAAGAACGATTGTTGTGCAAGAAACCTCCAATCGATAAAAAATTTCCGGCTGACCGTTGTCATCAATGTATAACTAGCCTGGTGATTATAGACAAAGTTTGGTAAACAAAAATATCTATTGGCTATATGTTCGTTTCAAATTTGTCCTTAGTGATAGCAACAATCGTGCATATTTTCATTTAGCCAAGTCGCAAACCAATTATTATTCTTAGCCGTTTTAGCACAAGCTTTCCCAGCTTATCACAGAATTTGTTTGGGTAGGAGCACGTTTGATTATGGATAATGCCATAAAATAACTACGTTGGATTATGGAAAAAGTTTAATGAAGTATGATTTGCAACGTAAATGCTCTGATTGGAGGTACATGATGCCAGATCGTGTAGTTGTTCTTCGGTTGTTTCATCTTAGATATGCACGGGGAACTTGATTCTAACGTTGTCATGCTCGACGAAATGTTATACGTGTGATTCTGCTTTATGAAGCTTTTTGCTTTGGCTAATTTATTGAACGTTTTTAAAGCTGCACCACAGAGAACAGACATCCATGATCGAACAAAAAGATTTAAAAAACGTGTGTAAACATTTGAATTAATGTACGATAAACACTAGCGCCGCCACATCTACTAATCCTAACTATCCGTCAAATTCATTCCGGAACCGGTTCGAAATCCTGAATGGATACAGTATGGAATCTTGCTCAAAGAAAACAACCGATTCCGACTCAATCGGTTAATGCATTTGAGCTGGAATCCATACTGGAAGTCCGAACCGGTTCCGGACTAGTTTGACTGGGTAGAGGAATAACCGCTGTCAATTCAGTCGAACTCAGCCACAAAAAACATGATGACAGTAGCGCACCTGGTTTGGATATCCCAACTACCTTCGAAACCGTTAGATTTTTACACAAGTTGAATGCTGAAGATGGACGTCTGTTCTATGTGGCTGCACTATGAGTGTAATGGTATATGGGAGATTTCCGTAAGCTCGAGATTCTTTTAAGTGTATCCGATATTAACTCGCAATGCCACATTCTTCTTCTCTAATTAAATCACTTTCATTTCAAATCCGGGGAGCAAAGATGCGATATTGTTTGTATAGTGGATAAGTAACAAAGCAGTAGATAGACTTGATTGTTTGGATCCAAACAGGAAATAAATACGCAATACTGATTATAAATGAAAATTTGTTACTTAACGAAGATATATTAGAGAATCTTGAATGCTTAAACACGTATATCTGAGTAATGTAAGAACTGAGAGATGTTTGAAAATGGATGACTATTTTACCGCATTTCTCCCGCAGGTTAAGATTATTCTGTGTTACTACTTTCGAAAGCGAAATCTTTTTGCAGATTTTGTTTTGCGATCGTTTGTCGACTTGGATGTATTTTGTGGCATGGTATGCGACTCATTAGATGTTTGCGGTTACTATATTATTACATTATTCAAGTTGTGTGCTATTGGACCGAGTCTTCATAAGAGGAAGAATATTTTCTGAAGGTAAAAATAGAACTTAGGCATCCATAAATAGTCAGAACTTAGGCATCCTATAGTCAGTTTCACCATCTGCGCCATTCAGTACTGATATCATTCAACACGTTAGCAGCGCTCGAAACGCCATTATGTTTTACATGATTCTCCTTATATGAATATTGGTTTACCTTTTTGGCAACAAAAACTTTCATTTAAAATCAAAAGTGGGTATCGCTCACGTAAGTTTTCCGCTAATGATGAGGGAACGAGTGTGCTCTCTGCCTTGGCAGCTCTCGTCATAAACATGATCAAATAATTTTATTTTACTTTGTTTTCGATTTTCTTGCTTATAGAGTGGATATTTTAACACTGTTGTTTATTTCCACGAATACAAAAAAATATAATGTTCTTCGGCGTTTGTTTGTTGAAACAATGAATAGTGCGACTCCTTCTTATCTAGAATTGATGACGAGTCGATAATTTTCTTCTTCCGTGAGTGAGTGAGATTTACGATGCCTCCTCTTTAGGTTATTTGAATTAAACACGAAAAAACACTGCATTTGACTGAATAAAACCTGTTTTAATCCACCTAGCGGTGCAATTGTGCCTTTCTCATTTCGCTATGGCACGGAGGCTTTTTATGTTCAACATAATTGTGGAAATGTCCATTACATTCTTAGTACACTTTGCACTTATACACAATGGCATGCCAGCCACGAACTTGATGAGCTACGTGTCGACGGTGAAACACTTGAAACAAAAAAATATCATACTCCATTAGCCTAAAGAGCATTAGATCATCTGTTATGTTATCTGCTTGCTAACTCATTTTGTCATGCGGGGGTGGGTATGTGAGGAGGGCGAAAGTCCCATGAACGAACGACTCCCCAGCTTAAATTGGTATGCTTTGTGATATAGTGGTGGTTTAAAGATGATGGGGTTGAAAAAGAGGGGTATGAGGGGTGATTTAAGGAGATTTTTAAAGGAGGAGAGTAAACAGTAGAGGGGGGGGGGGGAGTAAGCCCTCTCCGTAAACCATCAACTACGCCCCTGTTAAAATCCAGAAAGCTTATGAGAGTAGAAAAAAAAAATTGGCCGGGATTAGGTTGACGTTTTTCAGAGTGATTGCATAACCTTTCTATATGAGAAAGGCAAAAATGTGCCAAAATCCAAAAAAGTGAATTGTCGTCAAATTTATTATCGAGTTTGCATCAAATCTCGACGTTTCATGCACCTTGAACACATTTAGCATCAAAAATAAAAATTCTATTTTTAATTTTTCCTATAGTTTATATGAGAAATTTCTGTGTGGCCGCACTCTGAAACCCGTAATTCCGGAACCAGAATTCCGATCGATCCAAAATTCAATAGCAGCCGATGGGAAGGTTGCACCTTTCATTTGAGACTAAGTTTGGACAAATCGATCCAGCTATCTCTGAGAAAAATGAGTGACATCATTTGACACATACGCACATACATACACACACACATACACACACACATACATACACACATACACACACACATACAGACTTTTTCCGATCTCGACGAACTGAGTCGAATGGGATATGACACTCGGCCCTCCGGGCCGGGATTAGGTTGACGTTTTTCAGAGTGATTGCATAACTTTTCTATATGAGAAAGGCAAAAAGGTTTTGTGATTTTTCGTTTTTCACCGTTTTAATAACGCACGATTAGTCTACGATGCCTCTCTAGGTCAAGCCTTGAAATATGTTCTCGAGACCTGTACACATGTACAGGGTAACGCGAAGCAAGCTGGGAACGTGCATAGTGGCATTAAAAGGTTTCTACCTGAGGCGCGCCTCTCGAGCCGAGAGCGTTCCATGGCGGCCAGGGCTCGCCGCTTCGGTCAATGGCCTGTAGAAACTTTTTTAATGCGCAGATCGAAAAACCCGTTCAACACAATATAGTGTCTACACATACACTTTTAAAAACTGCAAAGAAAAAATAATCTTTTTCTAAATCTTTGAATGAGAACCTCCTGCTAAGGTTTGGAACCTTTTCCGGGTATTTTAAGCTATTTTTAGTATCTTTATTACAGTGGAATCATACACTTCTATTGGTGTTCCTTAAACATAAGTAGAAATTATTCCTTAATAACTAGAAATTCCATATTTAATTTAAATTTGAAAATTTGACTCAAGATCTTGCATGTCGCCAACAATGCGGGAAAGACGGTGGATATGACAGACAATATGGATTAATTATCGAATTATAATAATTTGATCGAAAACTCTGTATGGTTAAAAAACTCAATTTGATATAGTCGTATTGTCGCTTTGATTTATTATTATTAATTTATAATAATTTGATCGATGATATTGTTAATATTTAAGTTTTGGTAGAATTTATTCAGAATTTGAAAGTCCATTTGTTTGATATTGCGTTACAAAGTTCAAAAAAAAGGTAATATTTAGCAATTGAGTGTCCATCTTATTCGCAATCAACACTTTTTAATTAAAGTGATTAGTAATAGTCGCAGATATTCCACCGTTTTTCAGCCAGATAGCTTATAACACCCTAGACATCAAGATCGATCGATGAAATCGAGAAATATTCGTCTCTGGAATCTCTAAAACCTTAAATTAGTTCTACGAGCATGTTTGACCAATTTTGTATTGCTTTTGTTGATATTTTTGACAGCTGCAATAGCAGGTATGGTGTTTGCGATTCACACTTCAAGACAAAGAGGTTCGTTATAGTGCACCACTTAGTTTAGTACAGTTATAGGTTATTAGTATTTTACTCTGTTAGAGAAAATCGAATTGAACGAAGGCTGCTTCAACAAAAATTAAATAGAACTAATAAAACTTAATAAAGAACTAGAGAAAGTGCGGCGAGACTTTTTCATTCCTTGAGTAACAAGTTCAGTACGTGAAAATATCTTTGAATTAGATGACTAAAACCAACAGTTACTTCAAATAAATTTGAAGTGATTGTACATTTTGTTCAACGTGGTTTGGGAAAACTATTGCTTTAAGAGAAATACTGAAATACTGAATATGACCGTTTCAGTCTACTTTCTACTTTTTTCCGAGTTTGAACTACAAACGAGCAAAGTGAGCGGCAAATAGTAGTCTCTTGAAATAGTGTGCTTTTTCTTGCGTGTTTTTATTTCTGCCATCATAGATAAAGATTGTGAAAAGTGCGACTCCGACCTTAAACCGTGGTCGTTTACTTCAAATTGTGGGCTACATGACCGAGTTTTTGTGAGAAAACGAATATTTTCTGAAAGTAAAAAAGGTTACGAAAGTAACCTATGTTTAGTTTCACCATCTCCGCCATTCTGTACTCGGTTAGCAACGGCCGTCTCTCCGTAGCGGTAGTTTTCACTTTTTTCTACGAACACATGAAACGTGTTCTATGGCGCTTCCTCCTAAATGAATGAAGTAGTCCGGATAATCCAGTTCGACGATAAAAGCTTTTATTTTCATTTGAAAAGTTATTATCACCCACATAAGTCTTCTGGTTCAATAAATCCACCGGAAAATGAGATAATGCTTTTATTAAGGTGTCCTTTTGTGCTGTGCTGGAACTAGTTTTATTTTATTTTTTTCTTTTAACGGTATTCAATTAGCTAGAGATTATGTAGGGACAGTTATGAAAATTTAGAGCCATAGTACTCAGGTGAGAGCAGGGTCATTAGAAACAGGTTTAAAATCTCGCGGACTAATCTTTTGTCTTCTGCTGGCAGGAGTCGAGCTTAGGCTACTACAAATCGCTCAAGTCTACCAACATGTCTCACGGCAAAGACAGACTTGTTCCTCTTTACCATAAGAACTGGGAGAGAGGAGACTGATAATATCAGGAGAATTGGGTTCAAAAAATTATTCTCACTCTCCATAAACAGAGACGGGGAATAGCGCGACTCATTCTTATCCAGAAATGATGAACAGTAGATAATCGTCTTTTCCCGTTAGTGAGTGAAATTTACGATGTCTGCTCCTTAGCTTGCTTAAATAATACTTTTACTATACGCGGAAAACACTGCACTTGACCGAGTGTAAATGCGTATAACCCCTTAGATTATGCTGAATCATTACTTGAAATTGTTCTCATTGTAGGTTTTGAGTTACAAGACTTTATTACTTTTTTCTCTTCAAAATTGCAGTTGGTCAATAGGTCTTGAAATATTTTACGTTTAAGTCCAGTCATTCCAAAGTCAAATAATTGACCTCTAGCCAAAACCGTGTTAAACAATGAATAAAAATAGCATCTTCATCAACATCACACAGAAAAAACCTAAGCGACGCCTTTCCGTGCGTTATTGCCAAAACCGGCCTGCTACGTGTACCAAGCAGGAGGTACGAACTTTTCCGTCGGGAGTCGAATGTCAAAGTTATGAAACATGGTTACGTGATTTGTATTGTCAAACTGTGTGTGTGCGCCTCTGTGCCAAGAACATATATTCCGCTGTCTGTCGCATTAGGAACCTATAGCTGCGCAACCCGGGCCGAAGTGCACTTGAGATGGATGATTTACGATCGGATGGATGATTTGCAATGGGAACGAAAATCAATTGTTGGCAACAGTATGCCAATATCAGGTACGTTTGTGTTTGTATCGAACATCGATTTGTTGTCTTTTAGAAGCTCTAAACATTCGCTCAGCTGAAAACATTAACATTATTTAAAGTATCAGCAAACGGCCTTAGAAAGTTACACAACAACAATTCCCCGTAATGCCGTCGCTGTCCGATCTATAACATTGCGCAATTTGCTGACTCTTGGTTCGCAAGACACCTCCTCGGGCCACGTTGCAGTACGTGCCCCCCAAAGGCAGTGCTATAAAATGCGGTAGTATCTCATAGCATTTATGAGCCGGTGGTAGTTGCTTGGCTCTGCACATGATTTGGCTCCAATCCAATTGCGACAGATCGAAGCAGACCAACCGGAATGTTTCCATATCGAACAGGCAGGCAGGGTTGAAGTTTTACGATAGGGCATCAACCAATTTTCCAGTGAAATCGGACATTTTGTGGCATCGTTTAGTATCACTTATACAACCCTCGTGTCCGTATTTAGAAGCCCATTGCCTACCGTCATCATCGATGTTGTTGTTGTCGTCGTCATCGTCGTCGTTGTCGTCGCTAAGAAGTAGCTCGATTTCCAAGGATTGCTTTGTTGTCGCTCTATCGCTTCCGTTCCGTTGTCGTTGTTCTCTCTTGCCCAAGGTGGAAACGGCGCAGCCAAACGGACGGACGGTCGTCGGTAGGTGGTATATCGATAGCAATGCGCTCAAGGGTCAATATAAACATTTAGAACGGGAAGAGGAAATGCCACACACAATGTAGTTTCGATGATGATCTTCCTACCGGTCAAACACCCCGGCTCGCCCGCCCGATCCCCAGCAGGAAATGTTGCGGCTTTTCCGAACCAGTGGCAATGCTTACTGTCAGGAAGAGGAGGGTAGGGTTGAACTGGGAGTGTTTAGCGGTGTACGTTTTATCGTGACAAGGGCCATAAAACGGGATGAAAAGAGCATCGTATCGAAAATATTTACTGGCCATTAAAATGATTGCATTTTTTTTGTCCTTCCAGCAAACGGAAAGGGTTCCTCCATTCGAACCGAGTTGGTTTATGTGTAGATAAATATGGTGCAATTTTGTTGCATTTCACTGCTGCGGTTCCATTGCTTTCAATTGAGTTTTTTTTTTCTCAATTCGAAGCTTGGCTATGGTTAAACGATGAAAAGAAGCTCGCCGTCGGAGGAGGACTGCATCAATGAAAAACTTTTCATGTGGATATTGGTTTCTGGTTTGCGATTGGTTAGTCTAGTCTCGTTTTCATCTAGAACTAGATCAAACATAAAATATCAATCGACCCTCTATCTGGATAATAACTGGTGCACCGGAACCATCTTCCCGCGTCAATCAATGGCATTTCAAAGCAGAGGGCGCTACGCATTAAATGATTCCACTTGGAGGCAGTGAAGCGCGAATGTGCGAAAAAGTCCATCTAGCGTGTAATTTAAATTCAAATTCTACACATTCATCCGGAATCGCATTCATCGTAGCAAGCGAGTCGTGTTAGTTACGGCTGAATGCCATGCAGGTAGCTTTAATTTCGGTTGCTTCTCGACGATCTAGTTGGCGTGTTTCGCTCAATTGGTTCATTTATTAGGATTTTTTCTTACATGTTTTTATGGAAAGTGAAATATCGGTTAATTTTAAAATGAAAAAGCATCTAGGTGCTAGTTACTGACGAGATGAATCCAAAACACTCAATTCAATTTTTTTTAATTTGATTTTTTCGCTTGAGGCAGCACGTTTGCATAGGTCTTACGGTGCTAATTTCCCTGTAGCAATATTTAAAATTCCTTAAACTATGGAATACAATTTGAAGTTATTTGAAATTTTAATTTATACTAATAATAACTGTAGACAGATTGAAATATAAAATATATTATATTTATGATTATATTAATTATATTAATAAAGAATAATACTCGACAATCATATGATTACGGCTTATAAGCCAACTGCCAAAATTATCTTTGAAAGGAAATTCCGGACAAACCGTTACTGGCAAAACACAGTTTACAGATTGTAATGAAAGAGAAAACGTTTCTCTTTTATTTAGTACCAACATCTGTGATTGGTGTGTAACGGTTTATCCGGAATTTCATTTCAAAGAGAATTTTGACAGTTGTCTTATAAGCTGTAATCATATGTTTGTCGAGAATATTATTTTAATAAGACTAATAAAGAACATTTTAGGAGACCAGAAATATAGTTTAGAATTTTTTCAACAACAAAGCGTGCTGGATTTAGAAATTGAAGCTAGGAGAATCATAATTCGGCGTTTTGTAATGAGGAAGACATTCTTAAGGATTAACAAGAGGCACAAGAGGCAAGAGGCACAAAATGCACCAGAGGCAAGTGGCACAAGAGGCAAGATGCACAAGAGGCAAAGGGACAATAGGCAAGAGGCACAATAGGCAAGAGGCACAAGAGGCATAAGAGACATAAGAGGCACAAGAGGCAAGAGAAAAGAGGCAAGAGGCATGAGGCACAAGATGCAAGAGGCACAAGAGGCAGGAGGCACAAGAGGCAAGAATCACAAGAGGCAAGAATCACAAGAGGCAAGAGGTACAAGAGGCACAAGAGACATAAGAGACAATAGGCACAATAGGCAAGAAGCACACGATGCAAGAGGCACAATAGGCAAGAGACACATGAGGCAAGAGGCACAATAGGCAAGAAGCACACGATGCAAGAGGCACAAGAGGCAAGAGGCACAAGAGGCAAGAGGTACAAGAGGCATGAGGCACAAGATGCGAGAGGCATGAGACACAAGAGGCAAGAATCACAAGAGGCAAGAGGTACAAGAGGCACAAGAGGCATAAGAGGCACAAGAGGCACAAGAGGCATAAGAGGCACAAGAGGCAAGAGGTACAAGAGGCATGAGGCGCAAGATGCAAGAGGCACAAGAGGCAAGAGGCACAAGAGGCAAGAGGCACAAGAGGCAAGAGGTACAAGAGGCATGAGGCACAAGATGCGAGAGGCATGAGACACAAGAGGCAAGAATCACAAGAAGCAAGAGGTACAAGAGGCACAAGAGGCATAAGAGGCACAAGAGGCATAAGAGGCACAAGAGGCACAAGAGGCACAAGAGGCATAAGAGGCACAAGAGGCATAAGAGACATAAGAGGCACAAGAGGCAAGAGGCATGAGGCACAAGAAGCAGGAGGCACAAGAGGCAAGAGGTACAAGAGGCATGAGGCGCAAGATGCAAGAGGCACAAGAGGCACGAGGCACAAGAGGCAAGAATACCAAGAGGCAAGAGGTACAAGAGGCATAAGAGGCACAAGAGGCACAAGAGGCACAAGAGGCACAAGAGGCATAAGAGGCATAAGAGGCACAAGAGGCATAAGAGACATAAGAGGCACAAGAGGCAAGAGGCATGAGGCACAAGAAGCAGGAGGCACAAGAGGCAAGAGGTACAAGAGGCATGAGGCACAAGATGCAAGAGGCACAAGAGGCACGAGGCACAAGAGGCAAGAATCACAAGAGGCAAGAGGTACAAGAGGCACAAGAGGCATAAGAGGCACAAGAGGCATAAGAGGCACAAGAGGCACAAGAGGCATAAGAGGCATAAGAGACATAAGAGGCACAAGAGGCATGAGGCACAAGAAGCAGGAGGCACAAGAGGCACAAGAGGCAAGAGGTACAAGAGGCATGAGGCGCAAGATGCAAGAGGCACGAGGCACAAGAGGCAAGAATCACAAGAGGCAAGAGGTACAAGAGGCACAAGAGACGTAAGAGACAAGAGGCACAATAGGCAAGAAGCACACGATGCAAGAGGCACAAGAGGCCACAGGAATGAGGCACAAGAAGCAGGAGGCACAAGAGGCAAGAAGCAAGAGGCACAAGAGGCAAGAGGCACAATAGGCAAGAAGCACAAGAGGCAAGAGGCACAAGAGGCAAGAGGTACAAGAGGCATGAGGCACAAGATGCGAGAGGCATGAGGCACAAGATGCGAGAGGCATGAGGCACAAGAGGCAGGAGGCACAAGAGGCACAAGAGGCACAAGAGGCACAAGAGGCATAAGAGGCACAAGAGGCATAAGAGACATAAGAGGCACAAGAGGCAAGAGGCATGAGGCACAAGAAGCAGGAGGCACAAGAGGCAAGAGGTACAAGAGGCATGAGGCGCAAGATGCAAGAGGCACAAGAGGCACGAGGCACAAGAGGCAAGAATCACAAGAGGCAAGAGGTACAAGAGGCACAAGAGGCATAAGAGGCATAAGAGGCACAAGAGACATAAGAGGCACAAGAGGCAAGAGGCATGAGGCACAAGAAGCAGGAGGCACAAGAGGCACAAGAGGCAAGAGGTACAAGAGGCATGAGGCGCAAGAGACAAGAGGCACAAGGGGCAATAGGCACAAGAGGCATGAGGCACAAGAGGCAAGAGGCACAATAGGCATAAGAGACATAAGAGGCACAAGAGGCATAAGAGGCACAAGGGGCATAAGAGGCACAAGAGACAAGAGGCACAAGGGGCATAAGAGGCACAAGAGACAAGAGGCAAGAGGCACATGAGGCAAGATGCACAAGAAGCAGGAGGCACAAGAGTCAAAAGACACAAGAGGCAAGAGGGACAAGAGGCACAAGAGGCAAGATGAAAGAAGAAAGAGGGAGAGGGAGAGAGAGCGGACAACGATAATACTGAATAGAAGTACACACTTGCTGCTTAAAGACAAAAGAATCACTGTCAAAGCATCATGAACCGGAACATCGGCTGGTCCTTATTGGACCCGCAGGGACTCTTTATAGAGACCAGATCATCAGAGCCGTTGCTAACATTCTGGAACTCAAGGATCCTTGATCCCGAAACTCAGGGAACATTGATCCTGAAGAAAAAATCCATGATACTGGTACTCACCGTATTTCGTTTAAAGCTGAATTCCACATTAGGGACAAAATAAGATTTTGTGATTCGATAGCACACGGAAAAAAATGTTCCCAAAATCATGAATAAAGTGCCATGAATTCTGGAACAATCACGTTTTTACGTTACGAAAAAAGGACCATGACCAAAAATCACGGCTTTTATAATTATGTTCAATTTCAGTAACGCCCACATAACGCTTTCATTAGTGGAAATATTTGTTTTTGTATTGTGAACTTCAGTTACGGTTTCCGCCAAGAACTAGTTCACAACTTTATGAACATTATTCATAAAACCAGGGGTTGACTCATGATTTTTTCATAGTTATAGGAAGAATAGTTCACAAAATCAGAATATTCTTTTTCGTGAACTATTTCACGAAATTTGGAATTTTATTCATGAATCCATTCAATTCTTGAGCTTGAGCTTGTGTGGTATTCATGAATCCATTCAATCGTGGTGAACTAATTCATGATTCCCGATATATTAGTCACGCTCGTGAAATGGTTCACAAAATCATCAAATATCATTCATGCATTCGTGAACTGATTCATGATTCCTAATATATTAGTTACGATCCAATATCCATGCTCGTAAAATAGTTCACGACATCATGAAATAGTATTCATGTACTCGTAAACCGGTTTATGATACCTAGTAAATAGTCACTATTCAATATTCGTGAACTGGTTCATGATTCCTAACATACTAGTCACGATCCAATAACCGTTCTCGTGAAATAGTTCACGAAATCATGAAATAATTCAAAGTTTCAAAAATCGCGACTAAGATCCTGAAATCATGAAAATAAATCACACAACTCGTGATAAAAATAGTTAAAATCGTGACAAAGATCCCGAAATCTTGAACATGAATCACTCTACTCATGACTAAAAAATCACGATAACGGGAATGAAAATTACGAACATCGCGACTAAGATCCTGAAATCATGAATTTTAAACCCGCTAACGTCATGAGAATTCACAAGAATCGCGAATAAGCTCTTGAAATCATGAACAACGTTTGACTGTCGACTGTGTATTCCAAAATCATGAACAAGAATCGCAACAAAAACAACAACAGTAACCCAACCAAACATTCTAGTGTAACGCCATGCATATATTCGTGGTGAACTGATTTTTAGAAAAACGCAAATATTTTCATGAACACGAGGTTTATTATTCATAATTTCAGGAACTTGGTCACGGTTTTCGTAAATCGTTCAGTTAACGAAATCGTGACCTATTGTTCATGAATTTATGAACGAATTTTTTTCCGTGTACGTTACGTTAGAAAATCGTCCTTCTGAGGACTGTGAACCTCTCACAAAAACTCATCTTTTTCTGCTTGTCTATTTGAAGGATCTTGTGTTTTATTGCTTGTGAGGGAATCAAGCCACGTGCCACGAGTCTATCTCTCTCATTCGCTCGACTGGCAATGCTATGAAGCAAAAATGAAAAACTTCTTCAAGGTTCAAGGCTAGTCGCCCACAAATATAGTTGATATTTCAACTGCCAGGTATCGTTGCGAGCCGCAACTACGAGGAAGCAAACTTATCCAGTTCGATTCAAACCATAAAAAATTCAATCTCTTTGACCTTCACATCTCGATTTCCATTTTGCATCCATTTTTTCCAGGTCATCAACTTTCCTTCGCAAAGAAAAGTGGGGAAAAAAACAAAATCATGGCCTACTAAAACGGCCCAATAAAATCACTTCCTACGAAACTTTTTCGTTGCCACCGCCACTTCCTTCTACCTCTCGTCGTCACACGAACAGGCTTCGTTTCACTCCCATTTATCATGCCAGCCAGCGTTCCTCAATCAACAACTTTTCCGTTTGACTTTGGAAACCCTTATAGGGTGATGTGCCTATTATGGCAGTAGAGCCTATTGTGACCCTATTTCGTACCCCTTGGTTTCGAACCAAGTATATGAGATAATGACAATATCGATTTGGCTAAAACAGGTGTGCAAAAAAAGCTCAAGTTATATTCTTTATTTGTTGTGCACATACGTATTCAGAACTATCCACTAAATCTAACTTTTAATTAAAACAAAATCACCTTTTTGAAATATCTGCTAATCCGCCTCACTCGCGTAGTGAACCGAAACAGGACGCAACGGCGCTTAGCAAAATAAACACTTTCGAGCCAGCATTTACCGCCTCATATCTCGTTATTCCGGCACAAATATATTAAATATTGCACTGATACATACCTTTATTTTAGCTGGAGAACCTTTTTACGATTATTTCACTTTAAAAGCACTCGTCAAACACTAGAATAGGCCTAGTGTTATAATAGGATAAAACTAAATACGGGGGTTCCTATTATTGGCATGTTTTGCTGATACACTACCACAATCAAAACCAACTTTTTGCATCCACCAGTGCGGCCAAACCAAAACATGAACTTGAAAACATAATGTTATGCAATTTCAGGTATAAGTAATCAATTATTTCAAGTTATTCAACTAATTGTTGAACGCAGATATTTTATTTTCATCTGCACATACAATTTGGATCGGGAGGAAGTAATGTGTGATGTGAACTTTATATTCCAGTTGTTAACTTTCGCATGGTTATTTCCTGCATGCGCAGTTCTGGGCGCTCTTCTATTAACAGCTGATGAGTTTCTTTCGTGTGCGTAATGTTTACGTTTGTTTTGATCGGCTGAAAAAAGCAGAATAATTCGTTTTACAAATCACGCGTTGGCGTCCATGATCTGGATACCTAGTTAGAATCGACGCAAATGAAATATGAGGCATTGCGTTTCAACTAGATTGTTTTTCGATGAGGTGGAAATCGGCACACCCATGAGGCGATAATTGGAACGTTCAGGTGGGAATAGATGCACAGAATAGAACATTTATTTTCATTTATGCTGAAAATTGAGACAATTCTGCCAAATAAGCATTATACAGATGTTTAAGAAACAGTACACTGATACTTTATTCTGAAAAAGGTTATAGGTAATATGGCTTCTTTTTAAGTTGTTCAAAAAATAGTGCGACCCTCTCCATAATGGTGCCAAAATAGGCTCATCACCCTATTTAGCCGGAAAAGGTAGAAAGTTTTCCTTCCTCTTCGACGAAAAAAAGATCGTCGGATGAAAGGAAAAAAGGATGACATTACAGATATAAAATATTCACGAAATCCTGCTGTGAGCTCGATTTGCCCTGCTGCGTACCGAAACTGAGGGGCTGTGTATACACAAACAATAACACACGTCGCCAGCCGAAGAATTCCGGTCCGAAAGGCGTTTGTGAGAGGTGAAGAATAGTCGAAAAAATAGGTACCTACTCGCACCGTAAACAAGTTAAGTCAGGAAAATGCTGTGCCACCTTTCCAAGTTGTAACTTTTTCGCTGTCAGTTTTTTCTTCGTCCACATTTCGAACACACACAGGTACACCCAACCATACCTGCCGCCCTTACGGGCGGTGGCCTGCTGCGTTTTTCCGACCAGGGAAGCTCTTTTAAATACATCTCATTATATCACTTCACTCGACGTTTTATCCCAGCCGGTTCCAGCAGGTGGGGAAAGCGATACCAATGACAGAATGACGGTTTTACTTTTTTCCGTCGTTCGCCTGAAACCGGAACCATAGCATTGACTGATGGTTTTGTTTTCCGCCATCATTTATTTTACCTTGCTTTTCAATGACAACTCCCGGAAGCCTCATCTGTATCCTACCTTTCGCATTTTATGAACGCTTGATTGTTGGCCATTTTCTATAGTAAAATGGTGAAGGCAGCGAAATGGATGATATTATCCGTTTTCGGCGATGAAATTGAGCTTTTCTTTAGGCATCATTTTATCCTTGCTACTAGTGAAAACGGAATTGTCTCTGCAATTAAAAAGAATTATTGCCCAAATATTTCGTGATGAAAACGAATCTTTTGTTCTGTTGGAACTAATTACGGTTAGGTGTTTCTTGATGAACACAAACCAGCTTTTTGTTTGGAGAGTTGTGAATGAACTGTCAGAAATCCTGGTAACTGGTTATCGGCCTACTAGGAGTAGAAGGAAAAATGTGTTTCTCATTCTGAATGCCATCGCAATTTTGGTTATGTTTGGGTAATAAAATTCTCATACTTCTCGCATACTTATTGAAAAGGTCCTGCAAATGAATTTGCCAGACTTAGAATTGTACATTTTTATTGGACAAATTCCACTGTATTTAGCTAATGTGGGCAGAATCATAGTCTCATGCTCTCTATTGTTATCCTTCAGAAAGAAACCAATCAAAAGGAATAATTCCAAACACTTTCAAAGCTGCCCCCAAATTGCCTTAAATTGTTCGTTGTCGCCATGCCAATGGATACACGGTGTCCTATTCGTTCGGTAGCCGACGAAATTGATTTCAGTACGTTTCAAAGCGACCAGCAAAAGCTGGACTAGTCGGGATTACTCACGATTTTCCTTCGCGCCGCACGGGGTTCCGGACGATATAGGCCAGGATTCTTGGAATTGTAATCATAGCACACCATAGCACGGTGTGAAGGATGGGGACGGGTCAATAAAGAAAGATTCACGTTGGGATTGCGACTCAACCTGATCGGGTGTTGGGAGCCGTGTCCACTTGGGAAATGTTTCGGGTTTTGTGTTGTTTACTTACACCGTGAGTCACACACCAATGCAACATGATGATCCTCCAATCAAGGTGGATTAGGGACTAAGTTGTGGGAAGTGGTTTTTGGCTTACCTGGAAAGAAAAAGAGAAAAATGAATGTAAGGTGAGCTGTTGGTGTTTGACAATACTTTTAGATTTTCTGTGTATTCAACAAATAGGGGTGATGAGCCCATTTTCGCCATGTTTCTATTATGACTCTACCCATTTGAAACCGTTGGTTAGAGCATTATCTGCCATCTTTGTTCAACGCATTGAGTCAAATGGTAGCGCAATAATAGGGGCACTCGATTCGTGTTTTCGTTGCGCTCAAGCACGAGAATTTCACTGTTTACGGCGCATTTGTGTCATTATATTGGCTTTTAACAACGAAGCAAAGCTGTTGGTGTTAATTTTTACGCATTCCATTGATTGTACGCCGAGAAATTAACGTGAAAATAGGCACATTACCATATCAGAAAGTGAAATATCCAAAAAAACCCCAAAACCACCCAAAACAAAAATCTTTTGCACTAATTGCAAACGACTATCACTCGCAAATAGGCTTATAAAACGAATCCAAGAATTTTAATACCTATTTTGCTTGGATTCCAATGAAATTTACCCGTCGTATTGGAAATTACCACTTCATTTTCTAAATATCCACTTCATTTTCTAAAAAAGTGATGAGTACAAGAGATTTTGTGTACGAATAATTGTGTTCGAGGTTGCACAAGCATAAGCATAAGAGATCGCCCGTAGTTGCTACTCCGTTATTAACCAGAACCAAGTTAGGTTGCAAAATGTTCATTGGAACAACATGCTTGGGAATAACATGATGAGCCGCATTGTACAATCAATTCTGATCCCTGGATGCTGATCAATACCGACGCCGGCCACGTCCGAATGCAGATCTTCTGGGAAAGGAAGGAATGTTAGTCCGATACATGTTGCTACTAGGAATCTACGAGGAATCCTCTGCATCGACACATGTATCACGGGAATGGGAGAGTTGTTAGTAAGTGTGCCAATAGAGTTATCATGTAATAATTGCTCTGGGCAGCCGGCTGCCGAGAATTTGGGAAATTTATCATTTGTTGTATTAATACGATTAGCAAAATAAGCAATTTGAACTCCGGAAAGCCGGCTATAAGGAGCACTGCTTATATTTCTTAATAATATTCAATCACGCGACGAATTTTTTCGTGGTTTCTATCGTGTCGGTGCTGATTTTACCCGGCGATCGTTTGAATAAAATGAGGAATATTGTACAGAAGGTTCAGCAGACTCTTCCATAGGTGTCGCAAAGTTGGTGTTCTAGGATTCGCTCCATGCAAGCGATTCGACCTGTACATAGTTTATTAGGTAGTAGTTTAGTAAGTTTTCGAGAACATTATCGCTCGAAAAAGATCTTGTTTAGTTTTTGGTTCTTTTTAAACTCTGGGTAGCCGGCTACCGAGAGTATCCTATGTCTTCTAAACAAAAGCAATTTCAACTCCACACAGCCGATCGTGGGAGTGTTGCCTAGAAAAGTTAATCTTATCTGCATAATAGGCCGGATCACTATTTATTGCGATATTATTTAGACTAATTTAGCTATACCTTCTCCACAATATTTTTTGGGTTGCAAACTACCGAGTGATAACACGTTATACAGACAAAGAGTTATGATAGCTCGAGATGTTATAAATCAACGAAAGTATTTTCTATTTCTAATATCGGATTGTTTGTGAAATACACGTATACGAACGATTATATCGAACATTAAAGGGAAATACAGAGGATCGTTAACTTGATGCACGGACTTGTCACCAATAACGGAACTAGGAAAACATAGTAACAAATAACGGAACTTGAAATTAGATTCATTAAAACAGACGCGGCGAATTTTCAGTACGTATTGACCCGTGATCATCGATACTAGTCAAATTAAAGTCTTATTGGAGCTGATTTCCCAACAACTATTCATTTTTACGGTATTGTTTTCTCCGCTAGATCTGTTCGCACCTTCTCATTCTGCTACTATTGGCAGAAGGCTGGTAGCACCCAGTCGTCGCCGGTCTAAGGACCAAATGCCATCAATAGACTTAGACTCGCGTGGAGGCATGAGATAGAATTGAAAGCTAACCAATGAACATGACAACAAAACACTTATTCTTCGTGCTGACATAACTGAAGGTAACTGCTTACCAGTCCCCGATCCCTGGTGGCTGTTCGGCCATCTATGGGAGCTGTCCATCAATGTCAGCTTCTTTCTCCGAACAGCCTAGATAAGCCGTGTAGTGTCGGTAGTGGTTGTTTCAACCGGCTAAGAATTACACTACGGACTACCTGTTCCGGTGGTAACACCAAACAGGGAACCCCAATTCCATAGTGTCATGCGACCCGTGCTATGGGTAAAATTGTTGAGGGGGTTTAAAATATTCTCAATGGCGAACGGAGCCTGGGAAGAGCCGGGCGAACTCCCCAGTAACTGGCTGTGGTCCACTAGGAGGTTGATAACTCTATTATCTTTCTCCGGACAAAACCAGCCTAGAGGCCGCGTGGCATCCGGCGGGTTTGAAGTATGTCAGTTATGGAAATAACTGTCAAATTCATTCCCAAAGGTGGCCGCGTCACTCATGAGGAGGCAAAGAGCTTTAGACCGATCAGTCTGACCTCCTTCCTTCTCAAATCAGTGGAACGTTTAATCGACCACTACATTCGGGATGGTAGCTTGGGCGAGCACCCGCTGCATGCAATGCAACATGCATATCAGCGGGGGAAGTCTACTACCACCCTGTTACACAATGTTGTCTACAACATCGAAAAAGCTTTTTCACAAAAGCAATCAAGTTTAGGAGTTTTTCTCGATATTGAAGGTGCTTTTGACAACGTGTCTTTCGAATCCATTTTGGAGGCAGCACGAGATCATGGAGTACCTTCATATATCACGAACTGGATACACGCAATGCTTAGCAACCGACATCTGTGCTCATCGTTAAGACAAGTAGAGATGAGGAAACTGAGTGTCTGTGGATGTCCTCAAGGTGGTGTGCTGTCACCACTTCTATGGAACCTTGTCGCCGATAGCTTGTTGAGAAAACTAAATGAGCTTGGGTTTCCGACGTATGGTTTCGCCGATGATTGTCATATAATGATCACCGGTATTTGCATTAACACACTTTTTGATTTGATGCAACAAGCCTTATGTGTTGTTGAGCGGTGGTGTCCAACGGATAGTCCAACATGAAGGACTATCAGTTAATCCAAATAAAACCTCAATGGTGCTTTTCACGCAACGAAGGATTGCAACCGGAGCTCGTCCATTGCAGTTTTTTGACTCTGAAATTATTGTCGAAGATCAAGTTAAGTACGTTGGGGTAATTCTCGACTCAAAACTTAATTGGACAGCTCACATCGATTTCAGGATCAAGAAAGCTTGCATGGCCTTTGGCCAATGTAGTCGGGCTTTCGGCAAATCTTGGGGACTCAAACCCAAGTACATTCAGTGGATCTACACAACAATTGTTAGACCAATGCTGGCATACGGGTGCCTTGTTTGGTGGCAGAAGGGAGAAGTCATGACAATCCAATCAAAGTTAAACCATCTTCAGAGGATGGTCTTGATGGCGATGACTGATGCGTTCTCGACAACACCTACTGCTGCTCTCGAGGCACTCTTGAACATAAAACCACTACATGTGTTTCTGAAACAAGAAGCACTTTCTTGTGCATACCGTCTTAGGGTTACTGGGCTCTGGAACAGTAACCCAATAGATCGTGTAACTAGCCACACAAGACTGTGGCCCCAAATGGTTACTTGGGATGAATATACACTTGCTCCCAGTGACCTTACACTCACATGTGGTTTTCCTTCTAAAACTTTCAATATGAGAATTCCTCTTCGTGAGGAATGGCTGTCTGGCTGGATGGAGCGACAACTTGAAGAATACGTAGTTTGTTATACGAACGGTTCTTTGTTGGAGGGCCGAGCCGGTGCTGGTGTCTATTGTCATGAGATGAGATTAAACCAATCTCATTCGCTTGGTAGATACTGTACCATATTCCAAGCAGAAATCTTTGCGATTCTGTGTGGCGTACAATCCGCACTTCAACAGGAAATTTGCGGTAAAAGAATCTATTTTTGCTCTGACAGCCAGGCTTCCCTGAAAGCACTTAGTTCGGCAGATTCGAGATCGAAATTAGTAATCGCATGTCGAACTCAAATCGAAGAACTTAGCATTTCAAATGCCATCTACCTTCTATGGGTACCCGGTCATTCCGGTATTACTGGAAATGAATGGGCGGACGAATTGGCTAGAGCTGGCGCTGCGACTGATTTCGTTGGTCCAGAACCGGCTCTACCACTGTCAATAAGTTGGATAAAGCACAAGATTCGCTCTTGGGTTGCATTCGAACATGCCAACCATTGGCGTAGCTTGCAAACTTGCGTTCAAATAAAGGCTTTTCTGCCGGATGTGAGTCCGAAAATGTCAAGAAATTTGTTGCATTTTTCCAAGCACAACTGCAGTATTCTGGTCAGGGCACTGACTGGACATTGCAAACTGAAATATCACATGGCTACTATTCAGCGCGCTGAGTATTATTCATGTGATCTTTTGTGAATCCGATTACGGAACATCATATCATTTGATATGCAATTGCCCTGTATTAATGCAATTGCGCATCCGGATTTTTGGTTCTCCATACATAGATGAACCTATGTACAGAGAGCTGAAATTTAAGGATATGCTTTTGTTCCTAACCCAGTGTGGCTATAGTTTTTAGCCGTATTTGAATGACAATATCTCTTCGGGGGTGTTGTCGTTCTGTTATCTCAATATCCCCTCGGGGGTGTTGATATATCCGCTAACTGTTTGAGTAGAGGTTCTAAATCCCTCCGGGGGTTGGAAGTTTTATTGCTGCTGTTGTAGCACCTGCAGATCGTTCAGCATCACTCCGGGGGTGCAGAATGCTCTGTTTTAATTGTTCTGTGTCGTTTTCCTTACCCCTAACCTTACCACTTCCCCAATCCTTCCCATCAGGAAAATGATGAAAAGACGATTCTTGGCAAGGCACAAATCTCCGATCAACATGGGGAACGTGCCATTTGAGCCAGACGCTACTGATTCCTGATTCCCCGATCCCTCTCGCGAATTGTCAATTCTCAAACCTTATACATGATTGAAGTCATCATTCCACTCAAATAAGGCCACGTGAGAGTCTGCAATCCCGAATATTAAAGAATCAAAACCTCTACTCATTCGCAATAAAATAAGAAAGTAAAAAAAACAGTTGAATATCCAAGACGGCTCATTTCCAAAGATAGCACCGCCTATGAAACACCTAATAAAAATATGTGACAAGGGACGCGGACGAAATTAGCTGAGCATCGACTGGCTGGTTTGCCACCTATTTTTCCGGTGAAGAATTTTGAGGCGACACCTGGTAGTCGCTAGTCGCTGGTGAAACGCCAATTATTTGAATATGCTAATTTTTCTTATTGCCGTATCTTTTTGCCTTTCTCATATAAAGAAAGGCTATGCAATCACTGTAAAAATCGACTTTTTAACCGAGGCCCGGAGGGCCGAGTATCATACACCATTCGATTCAGTTCGTCGAGATCGGCAAATGTCTGTGTGTGTATGTATGTGTGTGTGTATGTGTGTCATTTAAACTCACACAATTTTCTCAGAGATGGCTGAACCGATTTTCGCAAACTTAGTTTCATCTGAAAGGTATAACGCTCCCATAAGCTGCTATTGAATTTCTAGTTGATCCGACTTCCGGTTCCGGAGTTACGGGTTGAAGAGTGCGGTCACACAGCAAATTCCCATATAAACTGGTACCACCATGATGTTCAAATGATGTAAAACATATTAAAATTGATGTAACATTACTCTAGTTTGCGGGTCTGGATCACTAATGATCAATCAAAGCAGCTTTGACCACATTGGCCACCTATGACGGTCCATGACGCCCCCGGGGAACCCGCCAAGTTCCTAAGCTAATATCACACCCATTCCACAACGAATTCTCTACCGATTTTTACAAACTTGATTTCAAACGAAAGATACAGTAATACCATGGACTGCTGCTGAATTTCATTCGGTTCTGACTCTTGCTTCCGGAGTTACAGGGGTGTTAGTAAGGATACACTGGAATTTCCCATATAAATCGGTACAATCGTAATACCTCAGAGGCTAAAATGGTCACCAAATTACTTCTAATCGCAGATCTAGATCACTGATTGCGAATCAAACATTCTTTGAATATATTGTCCACTATCGACGATTCCGGAAGTCCGGAATTCCGGGCATATTGCATAATTAAAGTCACATCGGTTCATCGGTGATGACTGAACCGATTTTCTCAAATCAAGTCTCAAATGGAAGGCAAAATATGCAGTTGAGTATTGCGCCGCCGCCCCTCCTCCCTCCCCCGCCATGCCCTTACACCTCCCTCCTTCATCACTCCTCTCCTCTTGGACCACCCTCACGCCCGCATTTCCTTCATCCACCTCGTATACCGAAATAAGATGAAGGATTTCTGACGCATCCTCCATTCCCAATCTACTAACCCCCCATTCCCTACACGTTCAAACCCATTCCACCAACCTTTCCAAATTATAATCACATGAAGATAACATTGAACACATGCTTATTAAGCTAATTAAATATTATTCTTTTGCCTTTCTCATATAGAAAGGTTATGCAATTGCTCCAAAAACCGACTTTCTAACCGAGGCCCGGAGGGCCGAGTCTCATATAACATTCGACTCAGTTCGCCGAGATCGCAAAATATCTGTGTGTATGTATGTGTGTATGTATGTATGTATGTATGTATGTATGTATGTATGTATGTATGTATGTATGTATGTATGTATGTATGTATGTATGTATGTATGTATGTATGTATGTATGTATGTATGTATGTATGTATGTATGTATGTATGTATGTATGTATGTATGTATGTATGTATGTATGTATGTATGTATGTATGTATGTGTGTGTATGTGTGTGTATGTGCGGATTTGTTAACAAAATGTCCACATCGGTTACTCGGAGATGGCTGAACTGATTTTTACAAACTAAGATTCAAATGAAAGGTATACTATTCCCATAGGTTGCTATTGAATTTCATTTTCAACCGACATCTTATTCCGGATTACGAGTTGAAGAGTATGGTTACAAAACAAAATTTGTTGATTTGTCCACATCGGTTTCTCGGAATTTTCTGATCCGATTTTGACAAACTTGATTTTAAATGAAAGGTCCATCAGCTGCTGTTGAATATTGTGTGGATCCGAGTTCTGGTTCCTGAATTACAGGGTGATACGTACGATCACGCAGCAAATCCCGATTCTAACGAATTTTGCGATGAATGTAAAAAGGTGAAATTTTTTCCAAAATGTAAATACAACTGTTGAATTTGTAGATCTAGGTCCCCAACACTCATTCAAAGTCTCTTTGGCCACACTGGCCACCATCGACGGATACGGAAGCATCCAAATTCAGAATAACGGTTATATTGGTCTCTCGAAAATGGCTAGACCGATTTGATCAACTTAGTCTCAAATGAAAGGTGTTGCGTCCCCGGAAACTGATATTAAATTTCATCTCCATCCGACTTCCGGCTCCGGAGTTACGGGTTGTGGAGTGCGATCACATAGAAAACTCCGATTCAAACCGATACCGCGATGAATGCAAATTCGTGCTCCTATATATACTTACCAAGTGTAATAAGAATGAAAGACATTTTTATAATGTTATTTTGTACGAACCAGCTATTAAATCATAGTTTGGAGAAACGAGAAAGGCACAATTGCACCTCTAGGTGGTTTAAAACGGGTTTTTCACTTTTCGGATTGAATTTTTTTCTCTGAAAAACCATTTTTCACTATTTTTAGAATTTACACTGCGTTACTAGATGTTTTCTGTGCACTTTTATTGGCCTTACATCGGGAATCGACGGCCCGTAATGCAAGGAAAAGATATTTTTTCATTTGCCGGAACTCGATATTCACAAACTGTCACCACTCGCGTCACTCAAAAATATGCCGAAAATGCTTTTATAAGCCACTTCACTTTGTGTAATCGTTAAATTGCACCCTCATTGACACTTTCGACAACCGGGAGGCAGTAAACCGCGCCGAAACTGATGAAAACTAACCGACTCGAAGGGAGCTTTACAAGAGTCAACCGCTCGCGACGAAGATACACACTCCCATCCACTTCATTTTCTAAAAAAGTGATGAGTACAAGAGATTTTGTGTACGAATAGTTGTGTTCGAGATTGTACATACAAGTGTGCTGGAACTCCACAGCCATATTTGTACGGGAATAGTTTCCAGTCTTCGATATTAATGCTAATGCACAATGACAGAAATGCCTCTCGCCTACTGCAGTCATGCGTGCCGTCAGTAGATTTAATTAATTTACTGAAATACACTCAACCAGTGCCGCCAGCAAGTTGTTCCCGAAGCGCGGTCTACTTTGTTGATGACTGTACGAATAGGGCAGAAACAGACGCATTCCACACTGCACTACTGCTCTTGATGGTGATGATGATGATGATGGACGATACAAATTGAAATATGCTACCTGCCCCACTCGGGGGTTCCAGAACAACCCAAGGAGAATTACCGATGTGTAACCGGAAGAGTGAGTGAGTGAGTGACAGGGAGTAACAAATTGCCGGAAGAGAAGTTATTTACGGACGGTGAAATGCCCTCCCAAGGAAGCTTCGGAAAGCTTTTTTGCCGGTGTATTTATTACTAAGTTGATTAGATCATGTTACCCGATGTTACTGCTGCTGGTCGGAAATGTAAGTTGCAGTTGTTAACTGCCGGGATTATAAATTGTTGAAGATGTAGGTACATAACCTACGAACAAGCTCGAGAAAACTCAGTAGGCCGGTTGCTTATTGAATTGATATACATGTATTCTTGCGATTAAATGTTGATTTCTCGTATATAATTAATTTTCCATTCAATAAAAACAAAAATTTCTAAGGAGACCAAGAAACTTTTTCGAAACTACGCCGACCGAAACGTTGAATAGACCAACTATTATTAACTTACATTGAGCCATTTTCCAACATCTTTTTCTAAGATATCTAGATGCCACTACTACGAGCCTCGCCTAGTTTGAGAGGTTTTTTTCATTTCTCCGGCAAGAGCTTTCCTCTCACAATCTGATACTTTAAGCCGCCAGTGGTGATGGTACTGGTTGTAGTACACATTTTCGAAGAGACGAAAAAAAAAATGAAACGAACCCTGCGAACTTGGTCCGTATTGTGCGGATCTTCGCCGGCGGAAAACGATCAGAAATTGAAAGTAATCGCTTTATATAATCTTCTCTCTGAGTTCGCAGTATCCGGGCGGCCGTGGCTGCGGCCGTTCCCTGCTCCAAACGGGACTATAGTTTGCCATGTTTGTTGCGGGGTAAATCCTTGAAAGGATTCAACTTTTTTCTTCGTCTACCTCTTCTTTGGCGTTCTTTCGAGTGCGATAAGAATGCCCGAATCGAACGAGGTTTTTCGCAACGTGTGACGTCGCCGCTTGCTTTGGTACCGACCGACCGACCGACTGACAAGCATGGTCAAAGCAGGCGGTGCGAGGGAAGAAGATCTATGACGCTGCTTGCGCGCTCCGTTCAGGCGAGAAAAGATACGATTTTTCCGCAGATTTTCCGGCTTACCGGTTGTCTATAGCCGTGTCGCGGATTGCAGCAGTTTCACAGACGAATCATTGCACTGGTGACAGGGGATGTTTGATTTTTAATCTATTGGGGGCAAATCGTGGTCTTCGATAACAGGGCCAGTGTGCATAGAGGGCTTAAAATCCATCCCCGCTAGGAAAGGTTTGGAATGCTTTTCACAGTTTTTTTTTACTTCCGGATCAAAGATTTTAGTACAGTGAACCATTTTGACACATAGAATGTCCTTTGACCGAGTTTGATCCTTCTGAAAACGGTTGGTGACTAGTACCGTTTTAAGATTCTGATTACATGCTTCTAAGGATTGTGATAGCATCATTCTAAGGATTTCAAGAAGGTTTTCTCAGGATTTTTGTTCAATCCTGTTCAACATCATACTACTTGGGAATCCTGTTGTTTTTTACCCTTTAACAATTGTCATTCGGGTTCTAATCCTGTTGTTGATTTTTGGTATCAAATTCATATACAGGGTGTTTGGTTCATGGATAAGAACCTCTCAAGGGATGATTGATTGTCGTATTTGGAGAAAAAAATCGTTCTACACATACCATGAAATCTCAACCGTTAATAAGTTATTGAACTTTTTGTGGTAAAAACTTAGTTGTCTTAAAATAGCTCTAACTCAAAAAATATACTTTGTATTTCAAATCTTTTAGATCTATTGGATAGGTGAGAAAATTTTCCAGGTTAAGTAATCTTTTCACAGTAATTTATTTAAAATTTAACAATTTTGATCGATTTTTCGTTCACTTCGCGAAAATCTTAATAGTGCTTAATAGAGCTAGGTTCTCGGAAGGGCTCCCCGTCAGAATCACATACTACAATTTGCAGACGAGACAGGCAATGTCGCCCAAAAAAACACTGCATTAGGCCAATTGTAGCGGGCCGTGATTCTGAATGTGATATTCATTGTACGGTTCAGGCATGTGCGGGCGTAGGGACTCGCGATCGCGTGTATCATCGCGAAGGGCTCGAACATTTGTACGTTAACGTGCTCGATCGCGTGTGCGTTTGTATGTCGCGTGCGCGTTTGTATGTCGCGTGTGCTAACGTGTATGAACTTCGCGTGTATAAATTCTATTTTATAACCGTGTGCCTTTCGCATATTCGCGTGTGTTCTAGAATGATCGCGCGCGGACCGTGAATCTGATACTTAATTTTTGATTTTTGGTGTTCGGTTCAGATTCCAGAAGAAAGTGGGTTCTTCCATATCATTAGAATTCCCATTCATGTCGCCGTAGAACGCGTGGTCTAGTGGATATGCGCTTTTTTTTTTGATTGGTCCAACTGAATGTATGGACCTAAATTGCTAGAATGAAGGCTAAAGATTTCCGGACGTGACCGATTCATGATCGCGCATTTGCGGGTTGGCGTTTGAGATCGCGTTTGTAACTTCGTAAGTACTAAAACGTTCACACAATTGCCGCAGTGTTATCAAGTTTACGCGATCGCGGGCATAGGTGTGCGTAGATGATCGCGAAGGGCTTAAGCGTTCGTATGTTGACGTGTTTGTCGCGTGTGCTCGCGTGTATGTGACATCGCGTGTATAAATTCGATTTTGAAACCCTGCGGCGCTTCATATATTCGCGGACCGTCATTCTGATCTTTAGTTTTCGGTGTACGGATCACATTCTGACAGGGAGAGAGTTACCCCATATCACTAGAGTTTCCGGTCATGTCGCCATGGAACGTTTTGTCTAGTGGATATGGGAGTTATTTTTCAATTTTATTATTTTTTTATTAATTAACAAGGACCTAGATTGTTTGTACCGAGGATAGAGACTTCCGGACGATCCCGATTCATGATGGCGCGAGCGCGGGAGTTTGTAGGTTGACGTTTGAGATCGTGTTGGTAAGTTTATGAGTGCTGAGATTTTCACCTTATCACCGGGGTGTAATCATGTTTGCGAGTTCGTAGGTTGCTTGGACGTGATTTTGTAACGTGTGTTCTTGAATGGTCTCGCGAACCGTGAGTCTGATATTAAATTTTCAGTGCGCGGTTAGAATTCTGGCAGAGAGTGGGATCGTTTATATCGATAGGGTTCCCGGTCATGTCGCCATGAGACGTGTTGTCTAATAGGTATGGGCGTATTTTCTTAAATGGTCCAGCTGAAGGCATGGACCTAGGCTTCTGGGATCAAGGATAGACTTTCGGACATGACCGATTCGTAATCGCGTGCACGATGGCATTTTTGTAGGTTCCCGCTGAGACCGCGTTTGAGAATGTGTGAGTGTTAAGACGTTCACTATCACCATCTTTGTTGACCCAGCTGAAGGCGGGTGTAGAATGGCAGTATAGGACTCGAAAAGAAGAAATGAAAGACAGAAAAGAGAGACGTAATAGATTAGATAGGTACAAGATACAGCTGAAGTTATGATCATCACATGAGACATACATTAGTACTTCAAACACTACTAATACTTGAATAGCCAATCACCACACATAGCACATCCTTTCTCAATTATCTATTTGTTACTGGTTGATTGTTGGTTATGAGCTGGTAAATAGAGGAAAGGTATAGAACAGATAAAAGGCTCATATCAGCCCTCCCGGCCTCCTCGACACACCACTATCGAGGCGTATTGTAATCAACATCTTGAAGCGGGCTTCTTATATAAATCAAATCCTCAGTAGTCATAACGTTTGGTGGAATATTAACATGAGAACTAATTAACCTCTAGTAGTAGAACTTGGTGCAAATAAAAACTAAAAAGAGCGAAGGTCCTTATATTTAGATAACTCTATTGAATATATTGTGGCTTGATGATGTTTACAATACCGTCAATCCCATCAACCTGCGAGAGGGAACTTTTGGATAATAGATATTGCTATAATCATAATTCATTATTTTGAGAAAATTAACAAAAACCTCATCAAAAACACTAACTTTTAACTACTTTACAACTTAAAGGTAATTAAAACTAATTATCTGAAAGATATGAGAACATTATTCAGTTAAAAATTTTCTCACCTTTCCAATGGCACTAAAAGATTCAAAATACGAGGTATACTTTTTGAGTTGGAGGTGTTTTAAGATAAACAAGTTTTTAACACAAAAAGTTCAATAACTCTGTAACGGTTGAGATTCGATGGTATGTGTAGAACGATGTTTTGCTCCAAATATGACAGAAAATCACCACTCGAGAGATTCTTACTCATGAACCAAACACTCTGTATTCTGCCGAAACTCGAGCTCAGAGTTCCGAAGGAATTCTTCTTAGTTATTTGACAATGTTTTTAGAGAATTCTGACGCTATCGTAATCCTACATTTTGCTGGAACCAGAGTTTTGACGTTATCCAGTCCGTGATCCCAAGAGAATCCAAACTAAGGATTGTTATCGTATTCCTAGTAGGATTCTAATTAAATTAATAACGACAAAGAAGCAGGATTAAGTATTAAGAGCTTGCTGTGCAGAATAAGGAGCGTTGGAAGGATTCTCGGTAAAAATCCATAATAATTGCAAGTGGGATTCTTATAGAATCCTGAGAAGGATGTCGTTGGAATTCTTAGCAATATTCCATCATCATCCTCAATCATCAAATATTGGGGAGAATTCCACAAGAATTTCTATCAGAATCCGTACAAATCTTTCAACAAATCAATGGTACAATCTGATTTTGCGCGGGAAATTTTTATTGAGCAAAAGTTTGTAAAAGTAATTTTAATATTTCGCACTAGCAGACGCAGCAAATATTTGTAACCGTTTTTGTCCTGAAGGTGAAGAAATCAGTGACCAATTTCCATCTTTTATTTCGTAGTTAATCAAACTGTATCTTTAGTGTAGAGCGAACTTGAATTGTAGTTTTATGAGTTTTGGAACACGTCTGGTATGGTCACCCTATCGTTTGGGTGTTTTCTCCTGAAAATTTGGGTAGAAGCAGTTTTGAGTGTATTGTTTATTACAAGCGTGTAGTGAAAGCGTGAATCCCAATGCTGCTCAATGCTTGAATCTGTACAAGGTGCAGAAGCCCATTTGGTGTTTACTTTGGCTTTCTTTTTCAGTTTGACCTTCCAATAATAGTTTGTGTACATGGAAATGGTCAACCTACTCCCTACTTAATTCATGTTTGTTTCGCCATTTTATATAAATACCAGCCATAAATTTTTTACTGTATATTTAGGAAATCAGTTGACGCTAGGTGTTTGAAAGCGATGGAGGGAGCATCTATTTAGACGATTGTATATTAGAGTGCCAATGGCGTGTATGGAAAACAGGTGATCATCGAATTTAATAACCAGACGCACCTCAACAAAAAAAAAGTTTAGCTCAATCGGACACGCATAAAATGATCCTAAAATGAATGTCGAACAAGATTTGTCGCCAAAGATCCGAGCTTCCATTTAAAATCAAACATATTGAACTGGGTTCGACCGTATCAGATCTTCTTTCGGATCAAAGATAGTCCGTGAAGTATTTTAATATTTCGCAAGACGCAGAAATATTCAGCTGTGCCAGATATCTTGAGAGTTCGCGTAGATAAGCTCCGGATTGTGATGTTTTATCTAAAGCAACCAAATTACCTTACTGTCGACAAGACCTGCATGAAGAATTAACGCCTTTACATGCCCGCTCACAAAGTTGAGATCGATGGTGTAGTTATCGATTCGAACTTTTTGAGTTATAATTGCATCGGACGTTCAAACTAGTGTCGGGTAACATTTCGGCGAGACTGCTTTGCGTCTTCTTCGACAAGGATCGTCTGCACGATCGGTTGTTTTGTTGCACTATTTACAAGCAAACGAGTTTTCGTACAATATTTTTTTTTCTCTTTTGAAAGGCCGTTAAATATACCAGCAAAAAAAAGCTCTGCCACAAATCCGAAGCAAACAGCGTCTGGTCTATTCAGAATGTGAAACACTTCCAGGAACACCAAAGACCATGTGACATTTCGACCAGAGATTCAACTTAGTGCAGGATTGGTTAGACCTAGGTTGGGAACCGGCAACTTTGTGATATTGCGGAACTCCTCTCGGCATCGAGGAAACTTCAATTTTATCTTCTTGATGATAATTGATCTAGCTTACTCTACGATCTTTGCCACAGCTTTAAAAAAGCTGGCTATGACCACATTTCCATTTCCCTTGTTCCTATGAAACTGAGAAAACGAGGGGAAAAAGTTTTTAATATTTTTCGCTATTTTTGTTGAAATTTGTCTCGTTTGTTGTTTATTCTGGACTAACAGGACTGTAGCATAGTTTTCTGACGCCTTTGGTAGAGTCTTAGTTATGCGCCTTTTTGCTGTCTGGTTTGGCTTTCTTTTTCAGTTCGACTTTCAAACAATAATTTTGTGTGTACCTGGAAATGATACCCCAATTCCGACTAAGTTCATAACTTATTTTAAAAAGTAGATAAAGATTTTAGCGCCCCCGTAAGGTTGTCGCCCTTGGCGGGGGCCAACCGCACGCTACGGCTCTGAATGCAGTGAAATGGAGGCATTCACACACAATATCAACGGCACGGAACATTTTGACGTACAGCACGTGTGAACGGACACAAGTGAAACGCATTTGACTTGTCCTGACGGAACGGTGACGTTCCGTTGACTTTGACGGAAGCTGATGTATCGTATGAATCGTCCTTAAGCGTAGAGGCATCAATTACGAGCCAATTTAATATGGTCCTAACCTCAATCGCGAGCTCTCGTAAAATTTACAAAGGTGTCCCGAACATACTGAACGACGGCAACACCGGATATCAGTCTACTTGTTCTGCCTTATGTTTTTCCCTTTTCTTAACCTTTTTCTTTCAAACTTCTATTGTCTACGATATTGTTTTATTTTCCTTTTCTGTTTCTTTTTTCTTTAGTTCTTTCTTCTTTTGTGCCTTTTTTATTTACCTGATGATTTGAAAAGTTACCGCACTCTACTTCCCGTTTATGTAACTCCCATTTGATCCCAGATTGGCAGATTCCAATGCTTCCCAAAGCCGAAACACAAACTTCAATTCAACACCGAACAGGGCCCGCTTCTTGGTTCATATATTTTGTCAACAACAACAAAGCGCCGCAGTTCCTGCTTCACCCTCAGTCGGAAACCAGAAACCGCAGTTGACTTTTGTCTTTGTTTGTTTCTCGGTTCGATCCTGCTGATGGATGCAGCAGGACATCACAGCAGGCCTTGATGTTGGAAACAAACAAACAAACAAACCGATAGATAGACAGACGAAGGTTTGTGAGTAAAACAAGCCTCTTTTCCTATTCACCCTGCCTAGTCCAGAAGGAAAAGGTTTGATTCTGCGACAAGGTTAGCAACGATGGCATCCAAGTAGGCATAGGCAAGGTTGACGCATTCAAAATTTGAAAGACCACAGATTTGTTCAGATGTTCTTATTTCGTAAGGTACTTTTACACGAGGCGTTAATGAAGTAATGAAGGAATTCCCATACAATTTCAGAAATGTCATTACTTGTTACTTTTATGTGACAGATTTATGATAATTTTTTGATACTGATTTCTACTTTTTTTTAACAGATTTCAATATTTCAACAGTTTTTTTTAGCAATTTCACACGATGCTTTACTCTTTCAAGTGGAACAACATTTTTTTTACTGAAACATCTATTTCAATGTGCCAGGCCTTTGAATCTCGAAAAACAGTACCGTACAATGAGTGCATCCATCATCACTGAGCCTTCTCCCCCAGAATTCAAGTGTTGCCTATTTCGTTACGGAGACCGACTCCGGTTTGCTGCACTGAAGCCGAAATTTCGGCTTGTGTGAAATTGGAACCAACCAAGGGAAATGCAGTGTTGCCTCTCAGACTCAGAGGTCGGATAGTAGTGCCTACCACCTAGATGGATAGTTTTGAGTCCTGGGCTGGGGCATAAAAGTTTTCCCTCGAGTACCAAACGAGCCAGAAAATTGCTGTTGGTTTCTCACCGATGTTGTCGCTTCAGTCCGTTCGTTTATAGTTTTCCCAGCTAAACGATATTCGGGTCAAGTGGCCGTAGGCTTTTTTTTCGAGCACTTGGTTTGTTCGCTGGTAGCTTTTGATGATTTTTAAGAGTTGCCATTAGAATTGAGCGAGGCTGTCAAATTCTATAGCTTTGAAATGGATTTGTTTGCTAATTCACAAAAAACCGAACTCGGAAAAAACGGAATGACGTTGAATTATTAAAATCTTAATTCAACGGCCCAACCCCAACGGTTTCTAGTTCACAAAGCTCAGTATTGCAATCAAAAACTGCTTCCCTCCCGACAGGCGAACAGAACGAGGAGCACCGTATAAGAATCTAATAAAAAAAATGTAATAATGTTATAAACAGCTAGCGGCGAAACGAACCAACGACCTGCAGGGGGAAAAAAGAAATCAAAGCTGGTAGCACGCTTCCTGGGGTTGAAATTCTCTTCGCGCACAGCCTGCTTTGGGTACATGATGCAGTACCCGCGTCAGCCTACATCGTGGCGTTTTGAGGGGGGTCGCTTCCGAGGGGCTGATTAATTCAGTTGCGATTGGCAATGAATTGTGTTGTACAACTTAACTCGGCTTCTGAAGTCGCAGCCAACTGCGACGACGATGTCGACGATGGTGATGATGATACTGATTCTGATGCTGATGAGGATGAGGATGATCACACCTCCAATGATCCCTCCATCAAATGAACACTTTTCTGCTCAGAAGGTAGAAGCGGGGGTGTAAATGGGAGGTTCGTTAGGCATTCAACAATGAGGGCAGAGTACCAGCACGCGTGAAATGTTAGGGAAGCGAAAGTTCAGCTTGGGACCGATTCTTTTAGGGACGATTTAAATCAACGGTGTATGAGAAGAGAAATGGGGAAAAGTACACACATTACGAAAGGGTAAAAGCGAACAGAGCATATCCGCTGATGAATAAATAAATTTATAGATTGGATGGGGACGAGGGAGTTTATCTACGAGGCTAGGAAAATGAATTCGGTTTACTAAAGTTTACTATAGGTTCTTTGGCTGTAAATCGAACCGAAACTTTCAGACTAGTTGACATGTTAATCTCTAAAATCAATTTCTGGAAGAAACTTGTATGCTTGTATTGATGCAAACATTGTTGTCCTTGGAGATAGAAGGTAATAGCTCTACTGTACATCCAAGTTTTTATTTTTGTTGGCAGTTTTGAACTGCACGTGTACGATTCAGAATTTCACTGTCTATTTTGTTACTTTTTTACTTTTCCTACCACTACTTCGTTTGTAGAATTTTTATCTTCCTCTCATATCACCTAATTGCCGCATTGTATTCTCACTCACATTTAAATATAAGCAACATTGTCTGATTGACAATGAAACACATTCCTAAACCTAGAAACACACACTCCGTCATTGCGTCTCCCTCGGTAGCGGGACAGCAGCAGTAGCAGTAGCAGCACGCGTAAAGCCGTTCCGGCTGATGAACATTTAAAACCCACTCCAGCCTCAAGTGGTCCTTTTCAGCCAGAATGAAACACCGGATGAGTGAAACGTGTGTCGCAACGTTTTTTTCTCTCTCTCAAAGAGTAGGTAAATAGCGGTTTAAAAATACGAGGTTATTTTTTCTCTTTCTGTCTTGTTAACGACAACACCCAACACACAGACGCCGTTGAGTTTTATCAAGACGAAAAAAAGGGAACTGAATCGTAGTAGGCAAGTAGCGTCGTTACACGAAGAACATGTAGGCGCGGGGAAAAGGAATAATTATCTCATCTTAGGGTTCATATGCCGCGCTTCGAGTTCCCTACCTTCCAGGAAGGACCGAGATCCAAGTAGACATGGGAAATTTTGCAAACATGCTGTCATGTCGAGCGTTTGGAGGGGGAGGGGAGGGATGGTCCCCCCAACATTCGCCGCCTCTGCTTTTCCTAGCTATACAAATGATCTTTTAATGATGCTACGTTATTTGAAGGCGGTATATTCATACACAAAGTTGCGGATGGTAGAGGGAAGGGTTTGACGTGGTGTATGAGGTAACCTTTGCAATGGAAAAAGTGTTAATCTTGAATGTGGGGGCCGCTTGAGCACAAGTTTTCGAGCGCTGTTGGTGGCAGGGATGTCACCTTGAAAACTGTATTTCAGTCAAATAAATCTGTTTCCATCTGTGATTCCCAGATGAGAGCAAAATCTGTGTTATTGCGAAATTCTCATAAATAGCTTGAAATATCTCTAAATTTAAAAAAAAACTGTGGAAAACTGAAAATGAAGTAAAATGTCGAAAAAAATCGATGAAATTTTTTTTAAATAGGTACAAAAAAATCTGTGAATTTGGCAACCCTGGTTAGCTACTGGGAAGCGAGTTTATCTCCTACGAAAAGCTTGTTGTATAACGTGAAACATTAATGCGGCAATTTTAGCACCTTTTTTGTGATGCAAGAAATAGTTGAATCTTCTGAAATTTTTTATATACTATACAGTTCACTACCAATCATAATTTCGCTCACCGAGCTCGTTTTGCCAAGATAGACACTCGACTAATGGAGCCTCCATCAGCAACACGCGATCGAACGATTTGCAAGTTTTCTTCACCGTGTGAAAATCCCCTCCTTGGTTGAGATCATAGCAACCAGCGACCAGAGGTGCAAAGAAAAACACCGCTAATGACAGAAGAGGCTTTTTCGTTGCACTTTGGTGAGTAGTTCTTTCAGCAGGATTGCGATGGGTAATTTGGCATATTCTTATCTGTTTATCGTTCCAGGAACAATGAAGTGAATATAGAAACAGGTACGTAGGTACGCTTGCACTCTTTTGCCAGGAAAATGTTATGATTGTTCGAGTACAAAATCCCTTTGAAACAAGGCTCTAGTATGGTGAACAGCACCTGGAACGCACGCTTGTTGCTAGGCACCGACTCGCTTGTTTACATTGAGAAAAAATGGAATTCAAAGTGAAAATTCAAACGCACAAATGAGAGTTTTCAGAAATTTTCCTTCGGTAATCTGTACAGTGGTAGAAAATTTGAAGTTTTGTTAGTAAACGATTAAAGTTTCGCGGGTGTTCTTGCAGTGGTGAGTGATTAAAGTGCATTTGAAAAAGTGCATTGAAAATGAGAAGTAAAATAAGAGTGTTTCGAAAAAAAACGCCAAGTGAAAAGGGGTGATATTATCGCACAAAATAAGAACTACAGGTGGCATTCCGTCAAAAACTCGGGTTGATTGTATAGGAAAATGTTCTAGCTTCCTCAAGTAGCAGTTTCGTAGCACACCGAAAAACGTATTTTCATATTTGCTCATTTCAGATACATGGTTAGGCAGGGGAAAGGGGTGTGTGTGGCGTAGGAGCTGTTGAAGTAATTGTCACACATCAAAGCACATTTGTAGTTTTTGTTTTGACACATGCTAGGACGTTTGTTTTAAGCAAATGCGTTTCTTGTTTTTCTTGCGATGACTAATGAAGTAGCCAATTTAATTTTTTAGACTAAAGTAATTCATAACATCATACTATTAATTGATATATTTAACCACCTTCTAGTCCAAGTCGTGATCACCGTCCCATTTTTCGCACCCAGCGGAACAACAATTACGCGCTCAGGCTAATCACCTGAATCATCTGGGCTCAATCCTTTCATCACACGAAAAACCCATTTTCCAGCAACGAACGACCGAACAAACAACGAAAAACACATGACACCTCCCCCCTCATTTTAGCCTCCGGCAGCAGGTGTCAAGTAAGCCATGCTCACACACACACACACACACACAACTCCAAACATCCAGTAAAACGCAAAGTGCTTTTATCTTCGCTTCCAGTGTTGCCCGTTGATGAGGTAGGAGGAGAAGCGCGCATTTTCCCTTTTCCCTAGCATGGGCAGATATGTATTGTTACTCGCTCGTTCTCTTCTTGACGATGTCGGTATTATCAGATCTTTAGAGCGTTTTTTTTCGAGTTGGTTCTATCCCATTCCCATACTATTTTCCCTTTACGACTCATTAATACCGGTCGACATTATTTTCGCATCAAAAGTACATCAAAAATTTATTCACATCAATTCGCTTTTCGCTCACGTGAGTCTCACTTTTGCAACGCAGGTGCATTCTGTGTGTGTTCGACATGGCCGGGGAGGGAAAATAAAGGTAGAGTGAAAAGGGGTTAAATCCATTCTCGGGAACACATTTTAAGGTTTTAAAATGATATTTTACCCCTCATTCCGTCTTGTTATTACGGGTCATAAACCGACGTGAAAAATAGACTGGATAGCTTCGATAGGAGAAACTTTTTGGGTTCAGCTGCCGCCAGTTCGGTTTCGGAGTAGAGTTTACCCCGATGGTGATATATAAGCGTGAGGAAAAGTTTCCCTTGGCTGCAGTTTCACTCGGTTTAATGGTGATAATACTGATTTTGATCGATGAAAATTGGTTACAAATCACCATCAGATTTGGGTCAATGAGTCAGTGATTATCTAGCTACAAATGATCTCGTGTATAAAATAGCGTAATGTAATTAGTTTCCAAAATGATACATCGCTAGGATAATCAAAAATAAAACTTGATTTTAATTCCAATTTTTTTAAATATTTTTCAGATCAGGTGGAATTTACTATGTAACCCGTCCGAGTAACAATGCAACACTGAATGAAAAATTACTCTAATAATGGCCACATACGTCGTATCATGTAATGTTGTGTTATGTTCATCACTGTTCCGTGTTATCGTTCATCTCTTACTGTCAATTAAGCTTGTGAATAAAAGTACAGTTTTGGATAGGTTCTGATTCACTATTTACTGCGGAAAACGGCGACGATTGTGGTGTTTTGTTGGTAGCTATCGATAAAAGTTGCTGGATTTCCATCAGGGGAAAGCGTTAAATATAAAAGTGTTTCCACTTCCCTAACTAACCGTCAAGGAGTGCTATGGTATCCGAAGCACCAGCCACTCAGGCTGTGGAGTATAAGCCGAATTTACCTCACAAATTGTGCCGATGATTCATCACCACTGTCGATCGCTATGAAGGATTCTACGAAGGAGCAAAGCTCGCCTTTCTGGCCAGAAGCTACGAACTGACAGGAAAACATGGTCATCATCGTTGATATGCCGATTGGTTAAAAGCAAAAAATGCGCGGTTTTCATCCAGCAGCAGCAGATCGCAGGCTGAATGGAGAATAGTGTGAGTCTAGTTATGTACGGTATGCAAACTAGGTTGAATGACGAATCCAAGATATGTTATCTTGAAGCATCATCAGATGTTGCTTAAAGCTGTTCTCAACTACTATTCGACAGTTTTCACGGTGCCACCCGCGTGACGGCTTGGTAAGGCCAAACTGATGTCGAAAGGAGTCAATTGTGGTTGTCTGAGGGTCATAAGCATTTCGACTAAAAATCGACAGACAGCCTCGATTGATTATTAGAATAGAATGTTCATTCGTGATCAGGTAATTAATTTCATTATGATTTTAGATAGTAGGATATCGATAAACCGTTGTTCCATTGTGGAAGCTCGTATGAAAACCTAAAATAGTCATAGCTGGGTGTTCCACACTGCTAGTCTACCCAATTTTCGCCCAACAGTTTTGTAGACGAGAACGAAAACGACGATTGCTGAGAAAATATGCGTGCGAATGAAATCATTTTTCTTTTGTCGATTTTTAACTGCTGTTGTGATATCAGTATGTCGTGATAAAATGAACAGCCTACTTGGTGAATAATTTCGGGACATTTTTTTCAGTTTAGTGACATTTGAAGAATCTCCAGGTGAAAACAAATTGCTGTCGTCCAAAAGGTGAGTCGATTCGAGCAGTGTAACATATTCAAAGAATTAAAAAAAATGAAACTACGTCTGGCCTGGATGCACATACCAGGAGCATCCCAATTCACATAAATTAATATTTAATTGCATGTAAAAAGGTGAGTTTTCCGCCCTACCTCGGGTCATTCAGTCTGAGTTTTACGTCAAAGGAGTCACAATATTCAGTTTTACATATCAGAGAATGTAAAATCTTATTCTCAAAAAGAAAAATACGTCGATACGTTGTTTACGTCAAATTTTTATTTGTTAGTCTCACAGTGCAAAATGCAGTAATGGTACAATCGTTTCACCCTTTATCACATTGTGTGGCACATTGAGGCACGCTTCTTAACTCTCGATTTTTGAAAGACAGATACTGGCACCACTGTAGTTGAATGTCATAGCAACCATAGCAACGCGTGTTTTTGTTATGTTGTGATCGGCGCTGTTGTGATTCTGCAAAAGATTTCATTTGTAAATCCAATAATTGTCTCTATAATTTAACACAGATCCTGTTAGCTGGCGATACATCGAATGGAGCAGTTAGCAAGCGATGGTCCCGACTCGAAGCTGAGTATGGGTCCTCAGGTTCCAATATTTCGCTCAAAGGCGAGTATTTTGCATTTTATAGGCCAGATTTTTCATTTTAATACTTATTAGGAACGAAGCAAAGATGTTGAAGCCTATTTGAGCGCAATCCAGTGACTGTTGGCAGAGTTATCAACGGAATTGGGTGACATCTTGCATAATAAGATGGATAAGGGCACTGACTTTAGGGCGCTAATTACAGGGGAATATTTCTCTTGAACTCGGCGTACAAAATACTGTCGCATATCCTGTTTAGCAGACTGATGCCGCTTGAGGATTCCTTCGTCGACGAATACCAGGCTGGTTTTCGCGAAAGCCGATCAACGACGGATCAGATGTTCAGCCTGCGGATGATCCTAGACAAATTTCAAGGGTACAACTTGCAGACCCGCCGTCTGTTTATTGATTTTAAAGCGGCGTACGATTCAGTGAAAAGAAATGAACTGTAACAGATTGTGTCAGAACATAGTTTTCCAGCGACGTTGGATGGTTCAAAATCAAGTACTCGGATTGCAGATGAGATCTCAGCCTGATTTGTGACCTTAGATGGACTGAAGCAAATTTGCTGTTCAATGTCGCTCTTAAAGAAGCTATCAGGAGAGCTGGCGTGCAAAAGAACGGAACTATCATCACAAGATCGCATATGTTCCTTGGTTTTGCGGCGATATTGATGTAATTGGAATCGATCGTAGAGCAGTGGAAGAGGTCTTCGTGCCGTTTAAGAGCGAGACAGCGACGATAGGCTTAGTCATCAACTCAGCCAACATAAATTACATTCTCGCAGCTAAAGAGTCAGGTCCAGTGGTATTGTTTCCAAGGTAGTGCTTGATTGTGACGTGTTGGAAGTGCTCGAAGAATTCGTTTATCTTGGTACACTTGTGACTTGCGACAACGATGTTTCCCGTGAGATACAAAGGAGTATTGCAGCTGCCAACATGGCCTCAGCTTAGGTCCCGCGACTTATACAAGACACTGATCCTCCCTGTCCCTCTTTATGGCCACGAAGCGTGGACGCTGAGGGAGGCAGAGAGGAGAACAATCGGAGTCTTCGAAAATGCGAAGATGGAGTGTGGCAGACTGGCCAGCTGAACGCACAATCTTCTCCGAATTCGTCACTTGGGGGTGAGGTCATGAACCAAACTAGCGACTCTGCGCTGTACTACGTCAAACTGCGAAATGCGGAACAGTTGTTTCAGCTTGTCCTTCGTCGGCTTATCCGTGACCGATCTTTTCTTGATAATACTGAACAATCAGGTGCATGATTGTGTGCTTGTATGGCAGGATCGATAAATGGAGTTAATGGTGTTTGTGTGCTAAGAATGCGGCCGGTAACTCCCTAGCTAGCCAGCTGGTAGAGAATCCCCTCGCGGAAGACCGCTCTGTAGTTCTTGGCAATGTTCAGTGTTGTTATGTCAGTTCGCAGATCGTCTACCAAGGTTTGCCGGGTGAAGCTACGAGATGGACTCCGAACCCATGCGAAAGACGAATTGGTGCTGGGTAAGAGAAGAGTTTTCTTTGAGGTCGGTAAGTCTTTCGCAGTACGGGGACTGTCATCCTTTTTGGCTGGATATTACAAGGGTCGTTTTCCAAGAGGATGGGATGAATTGGTTATTCTAGATGTGATTCAAACAGTCCAAGAGCACTGTTTTCGCTTGGAGAATGTAGAAAAGGGTAGATTGTGGAATCTGGAGGAAAGGATACCTGCGTTCTTCCAAGGGCAGTGTTGAAGGACTTGTGCGAGGTATGCTCATTAGTTGGTCGGATGTGTACTCACAGTGTGGTGCGAGAGAGTTTGAGACTGCGTCCTCGTAGGCCTGGTCAGATCAGCTTGTAGCCTCGCAAGAATACCAATTATCCAAGCCTGGTCCGGAGTTTGCCCCATGTGGGTTTCTTGGGCATATTGGTCGAAATGGGACGATAAGCAACTGTTGAACCCTCTAGCGGCTTCGGAGGTGTGTCTGTGTGAATCGTGAGGTGGAGTAGTTGTTATTAGTTGCAATTGGTGCGACTAGGGTATTTTCTTCTCGGCTCCGACCTGCCACGATTCCCTCCGAACCTGCGGGCTGGAAGCCTACTGGCTAATGTCATTACGAAACAACAGTTATGTTTCCTAGAAAAACTCTAGTAAGAGAACTGCGGAGAGAAAACAGCATTTTTGGCAACGTATGCTCCGGCTTTGAATGGCAACACGTCCAACGTTATAAGGATAGGCAATGTTCGATAAAATTCGTTTTTTGACACCTAAACGCGAATCCAATTGATCCAAAATGTTCCCTTTCTACACGCCACCGAAAAACTACCTAAAATTGAGTACTTTTGACTCAATCTCGTGGTATCGTGCAGGAAGGTAAAATTAGGTACACCGTGTTAAAAGTAGTTTCCATTTAACTACGGCAAAAATAATAACTCAACCTTGAGTTTAATTTACTTAAATTTAAGTTGAATTTACCTAATTTTGAGTATACCCCAAACAACTCAAAAGTAGCTTACTGCACGGAAGACCTCGACTAAGTCGAATCTCTCGTTTTGTTTTTGACAACATTAATAAGTGCGAAAGCGATGCACATCTCAATAGTACCTAAATTTAAGTTAAAAGAACTTATTCTGTAAGTTATTTTATGGTTGCGTGTAGAGTTTTTCTAATGTTTCCTACACGTATTGAAAATTTTATTTACACGTCACTTATCAGTGAAATAACACGCAAAATCGACGAGTTTGTCCGATGATTTTCACACCCCGGTGTAGCTCATCTGTTAGTCAGAAGAGTGTGACAACATTCACTTTGCGACACACAACACATCATTGTTTTCGTGTTGTATCAGGATTTTCGGGTCGTTTGACAGTTATCACCTACGGCGTGATTGATAGTTCCCAGTCCGGTCCGGGCGGTCGTCGGTTCTGCTGCTGCCCTTCGGCCTATAGTTACCCAGGTTAGCCCAAACAACAAGCAGAGAAGGATAGCCATTAACCATTTGACACCCTGCTGTTGCTCCACGCCTACTAGGACGGACCGGTACTGTAACTACTGCTACTACGACGGATGCGACGACGAGTGATGATAAATGATGTGGCGAATCTTCCCGCGCTCTCGCCTTCGCCGTCGGTTTGTGGAAGTGAATAAATTTTCATTGGGTTGTGCGTGACATTTGGCCGGAAAGAAACGTTGAAAGCAAATGTTCCACTCGGTGAACTTTAAACTATGGAAACGAACTGTCGAAGCTGTTCTCGTTCTCCTACGGCCGCACCCTCCGTCCGAGCGATATGCATTCGTTCGTTCGAATGACGTCTCACTTTTCGAATGCCGCATTTGCCAGATGGAAGAGTCTTTAACCCCTTTCAAAGCCTGCTTCGAGTTGCAATTTGTGCAAAAGCTTGCCGCCTCGGGAAAGGCGTCGCTGCCACCGCCGCCGCCGTCGTCACCGCTGCGTCGCCGCTAATCTGCTTTCTTTCGTTTGTTTCCGAAAACTTGTTCTCTCTATTACAGAAAGGGGGCAGAACGCCATAAAATTTTATTGTTATTCATAGTGCCAGTGTCCACTGAGCTTTGGAATATCTTCTCGATCCGGCGGCGACCGGGGTTGGCCAGGGCTTTTGAAGATGGATGGATGCATAGCTAAATGGGTTGGAAAATGGGCGAGCTGCAAGATGACGGGCGTTCTATGAGTTTTTCTTTCTGAAACTATTTGCAAAGTGTTGAGAGCGCGGAGTGCCCACCCCGGTTTGACCCACCGGATAGTCCAAAACGAATTCAAGAAAAGTTTAACATTGTCTAAAGTTCCCCTTTGTGGCCGGCACCCCGGAAGCGGACCGTTCGGTTTTTTGTTTTAAAGTTTTCCCATTTCACTCGCTGGAAAAAGGAGGTTCGGGTGTGAGTCAGGCGGATGCAGGAAAGGACTCCGAAAGGGAAGGATGCCGTCCATTTCCCCTCTGGAAAAACGGGGTAATAATTTGGGACTAGTTCCAAACAAGTTTTCCGGGGATCCGTCCGGAGACGGTTCGTTGAAAGAGGCGACAAAAGCTCTGTTCTGGGTCATGAATATCAAATTTCATCACTTTTTAACAACTTCAAATTAAATTAATTGGAGTAAGAGACGATTGTTGTTACAAAAGGAAATTAGCAGTAATCCATTTGATCTAGATTCACAAATAAAATTCTTTATCAAATGATAGCTTAGTTCTTTCACTTTCCCTTAAACCCATTGGTAATTTATTATCCTCCAAATTTCCCAAACAAACGGTTTACTTTCTTCCACCAATATTAACACTAGACGTGTATATTGACAAACGCTGTTACCATCGCAACCCTTGCAGTGATCCCTTGGAGACCATCGCAGAGTGCTAGCTGCTAAGGTAAATAAAATAACACCTTCATCCCACACTATAGGTAAGCCAACGCCTTCGTGTTCTGTCGATAGAATTGCTCCTAGCTAGGCGAAGGAACCGACCATCCGGGACCAGGAGAAGCAATCGAGCCGCAAACATTGCCCCTTTGCAAACATACTTACCTCGCCTCGCTTCGGTCGGTCCGGCGGTCGATCGGTCGGTGTGATGTGTGTGTGCATCGGTGAAACTGACCCCATAATGTAAACTGACGCCATTGCACCATAAACCGCGGATGCAACGACCACTATTTATTGCATTTCATCTAGCCGAGGGGTGCTTGGATGCACGTTGTTCGCTCGCTAGCGCTGGTAACCGATGGCAACGGCTCATGACATACTCCGCCCGCGCGCGCGCCCGGGTAAATATGCTTTTAATTTAAAATATTTTATTTACGATCCATTAGGCGGGAGGATAATTTGCGCGACAACAACGTCGTTTAAATGCATGACGTGCGGGTCTCTCGCTGGTGTGGTGTTTGCTGATCCAACCCGTTTTACCGGATCCGGTGGAAGATGCTGCTATCAAACTGCCTAGGTGTCAGCTAGGTTTTATTCATTTGCTTCGGGTCTGAGTGAAGCTGCTAATCAACACAAATTTGCAACGAAGGTGCACACTCTGTAAGAAGGATCATCCCCTTGGTGCCTGAAGGTCGGAATCCCGGAACCGGCACTACGGAATATGACAAAAAATGTTCGAGGTTGGTATGAACGGCACAGCGAACCGCTAAACTGCCCTATCGACCATGACACGGCAGAGAAAGCAGGTTAAACGTAAATCGAATCTAATTTCCGGCTGCCAGGTAAATAAGCATATATATGTGGCCTGGCATGGATTGAACTTGATTCGTCGTTGCTGGCAGCATGGTGGAAAACGGATTGTGTTTACTTCGTGGTTTACTGCAGGGAAATTTTCAGGGAATCATGATGCCGCTGTTTCCGGATCGGTGACAAATAATGCTGTTAGTGGAGAGATAATTGAGTTGAGCTTGGAAGTTTGATTAGATCGCAGCAACCTTTGAAAAAATTTTGACTGAGCATTCACTGATGACGTTTTCTTCTATTTTGAGGTTTTTGACAGTTGGCTTTGAAAACTTCAATATGCTTCAGATGCTGTAGAACATGTTTTGCGGAAAAGTTACTAATATTCGAAATTTTTATGTATCGAGAATGTTAGCGACAGCAATTGAGGCATTAGTCCAATTATTACGGCTCACCTGGAAGGCACGAAGGTGACGTAGCGGAAACGATATCAACTGGAACTCACATCGAAAGAAATGCTTCAAAACAGCTATTGAAAATCAAGTTTCCACTTGAGGAAAAACGACTGCTGTTGCAGCAAGAAACTCATTTCCGCCAAAAACAAAATACCGCGAATTCCGCCTCTGCTTGGGAGATCTACAGCTGCTGATCGCCTCATAGCTGTGACTCGAACCACATTCTACCCGAACAGATGTGCGAGTATGCAACATCACGATATTGAAGAAAACGCTAGAGCACCTACAGACCCCCTTCTCGAGGATGGAGGATTTCAACGCCTATCATCTGCTGTTGGAATCTGGTACAAGCCATCACCGGGGCGACCAAGCTGCCGAAGTCATGGAAGACCTTCTATATATCGTCACGGTCGCCATGTGACTATCGGGCTTCGACCATTGTCTCTCCATTCGTTGTTGAATATTTCAGCGGCCATGTCACAACCACCGCTTGGTGACAAATTAACATATTTCGGAGCATACAAGTTTGTTTTTAATTGAGAGCACTTCACTTCATTTACGGTTTGCAAATTCAGTCTTCAGCTAAGAAGTAAACCACCACCGATTATTTGTAAATTATATTTCTTTCATATTTGCGTATGTGAATCCTGATTGAGCTCGTACATTTCTTCAAAACTAGGTCGTTTTAGAATATTTGCTGCACCAGAAATGGGTTATTGTGGCTGTTCTCAGGTTTTGTGATTCGTTGGTACTAGACATGAAGTCGCCTCGTGTACGTTATTTCCATTTTCATCTGTAATCACAGATTGGTGCGTGTGGTTCCTTGACTCATCCTCAAGTAGGCTTACTTGAGTGGCTAACGTAGAGAATCAAGCGCAAGAAAAGACATTTTTGGAGGCTCTGCTGGACAGCAGCCGGGTAGAAAAAGACTCCATTCACGAGACACAAGTTGGAATTTCTCAAACTGTCCATCGTCAAGAGACGGCATTCAACAGGATGCTCCATTGGAAACTGCTTCAGTAAAAATAACTTTACCATCCTAGAACAAAAAATATATCAACATAATGTGAAATGTTCATAATAATGCCGAAAAGCGAAAAGAAGCTGTGACAAAAAAATCATTACTAAATCTTCGACATCACAGAAAAATCTATGAATTTGGCAAGTTTTTTTACAGTTCTTCCGAAACGCAGGGACATGGAAATTTCTAATACCGTAACATTTTTCCGCCCCCTTCTGTCAAAGAATTAAGGACATTATTCAAGCGAGCCACAACATAGCTCCTACGCCACACGCAGCTCTCTCTTCTGCCTAACCATGTATCTGACATAAGAAAATAGAAAAATACGTTTTTCAACACACTAACCTTGACGGTGTGTCACGAAACTGCTACTTGAGAAAGCTAGAACATTTTCCTACACTGATTGTTTTTGACGGAATCTCACCTGTAGTTCTTATTTTGTGCGAAAATATCACCCCCCATCTTTTCGAAACACTGTTATTTTTCCTCTTCTCATTTTCATTACACTTTTTCAAATGCACTTTAATCACACACCACTACAAAAAAACACCCGCGAAACTTTAATCGTTTAGTAACAAAACTTCAAATGTCCTGCCACTGTGCAGATGACCGAAGGAAAATGTCCGAAAACTTATTTGTGCGTTTAAAATTTCACTTCGAATTCCATTTGTTCTCAATGTAAACAAGCGAGCTGGTGCCTAGCAACAAGCGTGCGTTCCTGGCTTCCACATATCTTCATCTTAATCCACTCCTATTCCAGACTCGACTAACCAAATTGTTGTTGTTGCAAATTACCATGGCCTGCCTCGATCGGATATACCGATTTTGAATTCGCTTCTTTCACATTGCAAACAGAATTGCCTTTCTCCACAAGCTAGCTGTGTTTACGTACATGTAGTACAAAGAAATGCTGTGAAAATTGTGTACTGAATATTTAAGGGATTGCGATGAGTTAAAGAAAAAAAAACTTTTTGCATGACGGTAGATTGAAAGTTATTCAAGACCGTGAAACTTTTTCAATTGCTATCAGTTGTCAGATGGATACTTTTAAAGTGGCTCCAACGTCGCCCCACGGCTTGGTAACAGAATGCCCCATTAGTTTAAAATGCACGTCAAAGCTGATTGGTCACTCGGTTCCGGTGGACCTACCCCGAAAGAACGACCACACGCTGAATGTGGTTCGCAATCAACCGCCAGCCACACCACCTTTGATGTGTTCTGCTGTGACACGTTCATTCCAACAGTTGATTGGTGGATTCTACTTGTCTGTGGTTTTAGCGAAAATTATTGCATCCGAGCAAGCGGCGAGCATTCCATTTTCCTTTTTTATCGCGCAAATCCGACATGATGCAGAGGAAGCGCGAACACGACTTGCTCCACGTGACAAGTTCTTATGAATATTAATGCGGAAAATATCACACGATTTGTGCCGCGGAAAGAAGTACATACTTCACCAGTGAAGTGGGTTGTTGGAACCGGTGGTGGATGCTGTGCCGTACGGATCCTTTTGCCACTCGTTTTGCCGCCGGATTCGAAAGTGGGAGGAAACGAGTTGGAAACCCGACAGTCAGTTAATTACAATGGGATTTTTCACCATCACTATATTTTCTCTGTTCCCGGTTCGATGGTTGGGTTGAAATCCCGGGTGGATTTTAATTGAAACGTTTCGTTATTCCCGGTCTTCTTCTGTAGTAATTCCAGTTTTTTTTTGTGCCAATGTGGGATTGTCGGGAAATGAGTGATCAAACCCACAAACCGCCCGCGCGACCCGCTAGCTATAATAGATGACAATGAGATTTGCATTCGTCGCTTCGTTAATGAATGTAAATTTAATGCGTTTTCCGCGGAAAACAAAGAAATGGATGCAAAACTGAGATTTTCTCGCGGTACTGAAGCGGACTCGGTTTGTCCTTTGTGTTTTTCCGCGAAGCGGAAGGTATGCTGTGCGGAAAAAAGTTGGATTACTAAATTGATTTAATGATAATGCGGATGCAAATTTGTGAAACTTGTAACGGTTGAAATAATCTGAACTTAAAATTTATGGAGCTGAAATATTTCGCTTAAATGTGGGAATAATGCATCAAATTAATGTAGTAACCATGCGTTGAAGTGAAATTGTCTGTGGTGGTGCACACTGCGGAAATAGAGCAAAATTTTTAACAAACGACTCCATTGAATCGGTTTGCATGGAGACGCATGTCCGTTGGTTACGTTAAGTTTATTATTTTTGCGTGAACAACCAAGCCACTCCATTGAATTGCTTTCGAAGATTTCATTCCTTCAAACAGCCTTCCAACAATCCAAGCAATCAATATAAAACGTGGACTGGCAAACTTGACATTTCTCGAGTCAGACACTGTGGAATCGGCAGCGGGTGGTCATAGTAGGCATTGCACAAAAGTTTACGACTCACGTTTTCTCACGTGAAAATGTTCACTCCTACCGCTATGGGTTTCTGCTACCCCACCAGCACGTAAGTGTGGATCGCATTCAAGTGTGCACACAACATTATTAGGTTAATTATGTTTCTCTCGTTTCCTCGCTTTCACTTTGCCGGTCGTGGTGGGAGGTGAATGGAAGCAACGTGCCTTCGAGAAGGCCAGCATCCTTGAGCGTTGAAGTGCCTGTACGGCGGGTGCTGAGAAAAAGGTGTCGAATGTTGCGATACGACACAAGAAGCTAGGAGTTGAGTCCACTTAGCCCCAACAGAAGACGGTAATGGAACAGGAAACTAACGGAGAATGATTGCGTTGGATTAAAGGCAATAAATTTGAGCTGGTTAGTTTTGTGTTGGAGAATGATGTCCTGCTCGGCATTATTGTCAGTGAGGCCACTTTGAAATTGGTGCTCCAATTCAATTAATTCATTCTTCTTTCAATTAGAAAAGTTTTAAACTTATCAGCAAAATCAGAGTAAGGAAACCTGCTGAGTTCTTGACCTACCGAGGATCGATGGAAAATCTGTGATCCTTGAAAAAAGAATCGGCTAATCTATGAAACCTGATTATTTCACGTCAACCCACTCACTTCTACGGCATACAGCGGCAGTAACATTTCTCGTTGCTACTGGTATCTTCAAACTACGCATGCTGAGATCCAAAAAATTTTTCACATGAACGATTTGACCAAATTCAAACGTCAAAATGCATTGTTACCAACGTAAGTGATGAATGTATGAGACTATTTTGGTATAACTTTTCAATAGGGTGTATGTAACCACAAAACCAAATCTTTACTCTTACTCATCCGTTAATAACTCGGACTATTTTCAGTATTTATCCATTTACATCGTCATTTAGGATTTGAAATGAAATAAATCCTTTCCTCGTGTAATTTGTTATGTAATTCGACTAGTGTATTCGTTGTTTTCCCGATCCCCGAGACACTTCACCAATAAAATTCCACCCGATCCTACCCGGATGTGTAACCCGCTTTACTTTTCCACTTCAACGCTCCAGCGAAGATCCAATCCACTCCCGGTACGAAAATAATGCTGATGGAGGCAGGCACACACACACCGATTAGTCGAGCCGTGTATTTAAAAGCTTCCAAATGCTGGTTGCTGTCCCATCCTATTTCAGCGTCTAATCCTCGTCGCCATTTGTCTTCCTAATTAATTAGGAAGTTGTTTTGTTTTCTGGTCCGTGCGGAGGCAAGGAAGGAAGGAAGGAGGAAACAAGAACAGTCCGTGTGGTTTCCGACCCTGGTTCACAGTAGCATCGCTGAGGCAAGCCTTTCCCGTTTTTTGTCCTTTTCTTTACGCGACAAAGGTGGAAAACGATAGCGTTCCTCTCTTTCCACCGAAAATTTTGTCGTTTCGATTCAATTTCACGCTGTTTGAGTGCGTATCGTTCGGAGGATTGTCTGATTAATGGAGAAAAAGCGGAAAATAATGTACTGTTTCTGGTGCCGCTGGCAGGAGTTTGCTAATATTGTGGCAGATAAATGTCAATCCTAGTAAGCCTAGCTTAGCGTCAACGGGGGGTTTTTCGATTCGGTAACTGTAAAAATTTCAAACCTGTTAGATTTCAAATGATTTGGTAGCATTAAAACCATTCGACTGTACTGACAGAATGTAGTTTTTTGGGCTTTGCAGTCTATGGTAGCTGTAAAAATTATGTCTCGCTTGAACTCCGACGTTTCGATGGTTTATTTCACGCTTTTCCAACGGCGGAGCTCACGCGTTTTACTGCTAGTATAGACTGCAAAGCCGAAAAAACTCCATTCGTAAAAATGTAACGTGAAGAAAGAGAAAGAAACTGTTTTCTCTGCTCCAAGTGTTTCGGTTGAAAGAACCAGTAAATTGCTGTCGAATAGACAGGTGAGGTTATGAAATTCTGATAACGTACGTCAGCCTTCTGGGTACTACTTATCAGATCTGGGGACGCGTTTGTTCACCGCGACAGATAGAATGCGAAAGAGGCCGTGTGACGGAGTGGATTGCTCTCGTACCATGGCTTGCTTTGTGTCCTATCGTTCTTGACGAGTTGCGAACATAAACGATACGCATCTCTAATTACAGGGTGACCAATAGGGTGGGGCATTGTTATATGGAAAAACGTAATCATAGCCACATCAGCCGAGCACAGCACTTTTTTGGTTCCTTTTGGGGTCCCAAACCACTGTGCAAAATTTGGGGTCGATTGGTGTTGACCCGGCGTAGCGCATTGCGTTTGAAATTTATATGGAGATTAGTATGGGAAAACCTACATTTTTACATTTTTAATTCTACAGACTACAATTCTTCCTTTAGTATTCAAACAAATAGATAGAAGTGTAGTCCAGGATATGATGAACAACTTTGCCGAAGGATGTATGGTGTTAGAATGTCTCTAAGCCAAGTTATAGCTGTTCAAAGTTCGATACATCGAATTAAATGCCAAAAATCATTTTTATTGCCAACACTGCCGGTGTACCAATGATATTTCATATAGCATTCCAAAATAACATTATATATTTTAGTTTTACCACATTGGTATGTTTGGATGAATTATTCAAAAGCCTTAGCTCAATTTCATGAGCGTAGGTAGTGGAGCAATATGGTGTAGTGAGGGGGGATTGGGGGGGGGGGATTTAATATGTAGAAATTCGAACTGAAATGTTGTCGAGTTGGAATGTTCAAATGAATTATTTCAAAACAATTACACAATGTCCTACGCATAATAGTAACGATGAAATAAAACATACTGTATCCCTTTGCCTTGACTTTTATCAATAGAAGTTACGTTACAGACTGAATCAACTGATGTCGAGTTGATATGTCAGAGAATTGCATTGATTATATTTCAGTTTAATAGGCACTATGATTTGATGGGAGGCCGATTTCGATGCTGTTCGATCACCTGAAGCAAAAATTGTTGTAGGGATCTGGTGGATTTCATGTTGAAATCCAGAAATTAGCTTCACGCTTCGTGATCGAACAGCATAGAAATGAGCATGCTATCAAATCATAATGCGTATTAAACCGAAATATAATCCTCTGACATATCAACTCGACATCAGTTAATTTAGTCTGTAACGTAACTTCTATTGATAGAAGTCAAGGCAAAGGGATACAGTATGTTTTATTTCATCGTTACTATTATGCGTAGGACATTGTGTAATTGTTTTGAAATAATTCATTTGAACATTTCAACTCGACAACATTTCAGTTCGAATTTCTACATATTAAAGTCCCCCCATCCCCTCTCACCCCTCACTACGCCCTATTGCTCAACTACCTACGCTCATGAAATTGAGCTAAGGCTTTTGAATAATTCATCCACACATACCAATGTGTTAAAACTAAAATATATAATGTTATTTTGGAATGCTATATGAAATATCATTGGTACACCGGCAGTGTTGGCAATAAAAGTGATTTTTGGCATTTAATTCGATGTATCGAATTTTGAACAGCTATAACTTGGCTTAGAGACATTCTAACACTATACATCCTTCGGCAAAGTTGTTCAACATATCCTGGACTACACTTCTATCTATTTGTTTGCATACTAAAGAAAGATTTGTAGTCTGTAGAATTAAAAATGCAAAAATGCAGGTTTTCCCATACTAATCTCCATACAAATTTCAAATGCAATGCGCTACGCCGGGTCAAGACCAATCGACCCCAAATTTTGCACAGTTGTTTGGGACCCCAAAAGGAACCAAAAAAGTGCTGTGCTGAAAAAACGATCATTTTGCCCCACCCTAGTGACCAACTTAGACCACACAGAGTAGAATTAGCTTATTTATTCAGAATCAACATGCTTAGATCGAAATGTTTGTTCACTGTGTAAGTAGGGGTTTTGTCCACTACTCGGGTTCTTGTTTGCCCGGCTGACCCTTCTTTTCAGGGCGGCCTAGGGGTACTCCTACCGGAATTTCGGATTTTCGTAACACAAAAAAAGGTAAACAAGCAAATAAAATTCTAACTTTACCGTTTATTCTTCCACCGAATCTCTCCTATGCTGGACGCTCCTTATAGTCCGCTGCTGCTGACGACGGGAAGGTGACGGTTTTGTCCGACCGGCCGGGACTACAACCAGCCGAGTTCTTACGGATTGTCGTTGGCTGCTCCGGCAGCGGTCCTTGGCGGTTAGCTAGGGAAGTGAGCTTGGCTCCTTTGTTGGAACCTCCGCAAGCGATCCCGGAAGTCACCGCAGTGTTTTTCTCAGGGTGAACCTTTGTCCACCCTGCTTCGTTCTTCTTGGCTATTGGCTATAGATGAGAGGTAGGCTCGTTCGACTTATCCTCTATAGCGAGAACGGTCGGTGTTCGGTTCGTTGAGTTTTAGCCGAGGACGCAAGAAAGCTCCACTTCGGCGAACCAACACCACTCACTTCACTAGTGCCCGAACCACGGACCGGCACTATTCGACGGTTTTATATTGCCGTGTATCGCACCGATACACCTAGAGCTCACCGCAACAAACAGAGACGCAAATTGATCATGTTCTGATTGATGGACGGCACTTCTCGGACATTATCGACGTAAGGACCTATCGGGGCGCTAACATCGACTCGGACCACTATCTGGTGATGGTTAAACTGCATCCAAAACTATCCCTAGTGAACAGTGTAAGATAGCGGCGCCCGGCGCGGTATACCCTGGACCGACTGAGGGAAACCAACGTCGCGACAACGTACGCGCAGCATCTTGAAGCAGCGCTGCGGAGGACCAGGACTAAGGCAGCTACAAGCAGCACTGCGGAGAGCGTCCTGGATACGTACAGATTAGTCCACGGAACGATTGGTTCGATGGCGAGTGCCAAGAGAGATTGGACGAGAAGAATGCAGTTGCTTCAAGCCACTCGTCGGAACGTGGAGTCATATCGACGGAAGCGAAAACAGCAGACTCGTCTTTTTTCAGGACAAAAAGCGCCGCCTGGAAGAGTCTGAAAGAGAGGAGATGGAGCTACTGTATCGCTATCAAAAAACGCGGACGTTCTTCAAGAAGCTGAGACTCTTGCAACGGTTTTGTGCCGCGGGCAGAAATGTGTAGAGACAAGGTGGCATCTTGACGGACGAACGTGAGGTGGTCGAAAGGTAGAGGCAGGAGGACGATTATGTCAGTGTCGCAGCCGACGGGGATGTACCGGCGACCACTATGAATGAGGTTAACGAGGCTATTCAACAGCTCAAGAACAACAAGGCAGCCGGTAAGGAAGGTCTAGGAGCGGAACTTTTCAAGGTGGGTCCGGAGAAACTGACGGAAAGCATGCACCGAATAATCGAAAAAATCTGGCACAGAGAACAGCTACCGAAGGAGTGGAAGGAAGGGGTCATCACCCCGATATACAAGAAAGGCGACAAATTGGACTGTGAAAACTACAGAGCGATCACAGTGATAAATGCCGCTTACAAAGTGCTATCCCAGATTCTGTTCCGGCGCCTATCACCGCTGGTAAATGGATTTGTCGGGAGTTATCAGGCCGGATTCATCAACGGCAGATCAACAAACGACCAAATCTTTACTATACGGCAAATCCTCCAAAAATGCCGTGAATACCAGCATCACCTGTTCATCGACTTTAAAGCCGCATATGACACGGTGGACCGTGTAGAGTTATAGAAAATGATGGACGAGAACAAGACTGATTAAGGCTACGATGGATGGTGTAAGGTGTTGTGTCAAAATTTCGGGCAACCTCTCGGGTCCGTCTGAAACACGCAGGGGACTAAGACAAGGCGATGGGTTGTCCTGCCTGCTCTGTTCAATATAGCGCTGGAAGGTGTAATGCGAAGAGCGGGGTTCAACATGCGGGGCACGATTTTCACGAGGTCCGGACAGTTCGTGTGCTTCGCTGACGACGTGGACATAATCGGTAGAAACAAGGAGACGGTAGCAGATCTGTATACCCGACTGAAGCGCGAAGCAGCACGAGTAGGACTGAAGATAAATGTGTCTAATGGGAAGTAGTATTACGATCGACAGTGCGAGGAGGTTGACGAGTTCATCTATCTCGGCTCATTGGTGACTGCGGACAATAACACCACCCGGGAGAAGGCGTATTATCTCTGGAAGTCGTGCTTACTATGGGCTCCACAAAACTTTGAGATAGCACCTGCCCACTGAAGGCGGCTGGGGTATACTAATAGGGCATACCGACCAGCCGATCTTCAGCTTCCCTTTCTCGGTTACCTTTTTGGCATCCGCATTCAGTAGCCTGAGGTAGGCTACTTGGGTGCCAGAGGGTCCATCCCTCAATCGCACAGAGGCCCGCTCGATTGTGACGCCGCAGTGCTCCTTGACGGCTGCGACGACGTCTTCTGCGGTCGTGAACTCGTCCAAGTGCTTGCACTGGAGAGTTGTTTCCGCACCTAGCGACCTGATTTGGGCGCCCTCACCAAGGACCTCTTGGGCCAAGGCCTTATATACTGCACTTGATTGTGCACCTCGCTTCAGCACCAGGAGCATCTCTCCCGTGTTGGTGCGTCTTACGCTACGCACATCCTGCCCAAGGGCCGAGACTTTCGGCCGCCTTCATCGATTTAAGGACATCGGCGTATTTGTCCTTGTCGGTTTTTAACCACAAGGCTTCGCCTCTGTCCTTGCCCTTCCTCGCAGGCCGCGGTACCTCCGGTTTCGGTGCCGGCTTTTTCTTGGTAACCAGCGTCCAGGGGTTTGAGCCCCCCTGCCCCGGTCGTGCCGGGTTGCTGGTACCATCGCTCTCCACAGCGAGGTCACTCTCGCCCTCGCTTACCTCACCCAGGCGGCGTTTGACCTTGACGGTTGCACGCCGAGTGGTGTCGGTTTTGGCACCCTCGCCTGGCGACTTCCTAGGGCGCTTCGCATTCGATGCCGTCTTGCGATTGCCCTTTCCCTTTCCCTTCGAGGGGAACTCGGTCGCCGCTCCGATCGACGTGGCTGCTCCGTAGAAGGTAAAGGCCACTGTCTGTGAACCTCTATCGACCTTCTCTCTTTCCTCCCTATTGGAGGCCACTGTCTGGGTTTCTCTGTCGGGCCTCTCCCGACATTCCACCCTCTCAACATAGGCCTGCTGTTCCTGTCTTGCGACACGAACAGCTTTCCGGAGCTCCAGGAGGCTCAACTTCAACTCCTTGGCTATATTCTGCTTTGCGCTAACGAAGTCGATTATTGAATCGAGTTGCTTCGCTACTTTGCGCATCGCAGATATTGGCCCCTCCGCTGCATTGGTAGGGCTATTGCCTACCGCTGCTGGGGAGTCACTAGTGCTTTCAGATGCAGCACTCATCGCTCCACTACTCTCCCCACGGGGGGGGGGGGGGGAGACCTCGCCAAACCACCTCTAGCGAAGGGGTTTGGCACCTTCGTTTGTTTAGTATATTTATTTTTGCTCTCCATATCAAATCCCACGAGTCGCGCGAGAAATAAATGTCCGCCACGCCAGAGCTCCGCATTAGCGTGGTAAGGGACGCTTACTGTGGGGGTTGCCCAGGTACCCCACAGGCTCCGTTAACGATCGAGCATCTTTTACACCCCCTCGATCACTCATCCCTCGGCACGGGTCGCTTCACGCCTTGGAATTGGGGTTATGCCCTACCTTGCTTTACGTGGTGATCTCGGTCCGGATCATCACAACCATCCTCCTTTACCAGGGCTTTGGACCTGTAGCTCTGGTTCTCAATAGTTCCATGTACGTATATTATTACAGACATGCCACTATTGAGATCCGTCATTCGCTAGCGGAGTTAAGCTGGTTCTCTACGGGCACGAAACGTGCACAATGCTCGAGGAGGATCTGCAAGCACTCGAAGTCGTCGAAAGAAGGGTGCTGAGAATGATCTTCGGTGGTGTGCAGGAGGATGGCGTGTCGAGGAGAAGGATGAACCACGAACTTGCGCGACTCTATGGTGAGCCAGGTATCCGCAAAGTAACTCAAGCTGGGAGGGTACGGTGGGCGGGGCATGTTGTGAGGATGCCGGACAACACCCACCAAGTTGGTTTTCATCTCCAACCCGGCAGGTACAAGACGGAGGGGAGTGCAGCGTTCCCGGTGGCTGGACCAAGTGGAGCAGAACCTGGCGAGTATCGGGCACCTGAGAGGTTGCAGACTAGCAACAACTGACCGAGTTACGTGGCGGAATATTGTGGAACCGATTGAATCATGTTAATATGATGTATAATCAGGGAATATAATATCGCCGTCGCACGCGCGCGCTGAATCCTTCCTTCTAGTTGCGGGGAACTGTCCCGAAAAAAGAGAACACTTATCTCGGCGTCTGTTTGATGCCGTGGTCCGTCACTTTCTGTCATATCACGATGGCCGCTTTCCTCACGAACAAAACAGTTCAACACCAAAAAAACCGCACCGCCGTATAGCTGTCATCGTTATCGTACAGCATAATCAGATCACTTTTTCAGCGAAAGGAGAGCGGTAACCTAACTAAACCCTATGTTACGTGTACACAAATGTTTAACAAAATTTTCTACACCTATCTGCACGCACAAATCAGTTCACAAACGCGAAACTATACAAAAATTTACAAACTAAATGTGACCGGTATCGAACAGCGGCGGTGAGCATAACTTTACGTAAACAATACACTCTACGGAGTGTATACGCAAAAAAGGGTATATTTCCACACAGTGTTAAATTGTTACCCTGACGGGTTACAACTGTCATTCTGAAAGTCTAAATCGGGGGAAACATTCAAAATAGTGACTTTTCCTTGGCGAGTAATCATATGTTTTGGCTAGGTTTTCCTATTTTTTGTAACTGTAAAATGTCTGTATGTCCAAAATTGAAATTCACCACCACACAACAATATAAGATGGCGAAGCTATAAAGGGCACGAAATTATTGCGACACCGAAAATGTCATGCCAATTTTCTTATAATGTTTAATATCAAACCAAAATTTTAGGTGTAAAATTGAACGCATTTTCGCTTGATGCCCTCCATCAAAGCCTTTACAGTGTCATCCGGTACCAGTTTCTCAGTTTTTTTCCATTTTCTTAACATGTCCTTTTCGTCTTTGACTGTCTTCTTGCTCTTCCGAAGTTCCCGCTTCATCATTGCCCAGTACTGCTCCACCGGGCACAGCTCCGGACATTTTAGCGGATTCATGTCCTTTGGAACAAAATGGACAGAATTGGCCTCATACCACTCCAGGACACTTTTAGAATAGTGGCATGCTGCGAAATCTGGCCAAAATAGCGGAGCTTCGTCGTGCTGCTGCAAGAACGGCAAAAAGCGCTTCTCGAGGCACTCAGATTTGTAGATCTCGCCATTTACTGTGCCCTTTGTCACGAAAGGCTAACTCAGTCCGCAAGAGCTGATGGCCTGCCAAATGAGATATTTCGAGGCGAGCTTCAACATTTTCTTCTTCTTAAATTTGTGGTCCACATAGAACTTGCTCTTGCCGGTGAAAAACTCCAACCCCGGAATTTGCTTAAAATCGGCTTTTATATACGTTTCGTCGTCCATCACACGGCAGCCATATTTTGTCAGCATCTTCTCGTAAAGCTTCCGTGCCCGAGTTTTAGCCGTCGATTGTTGCCGCTCATCGCGGTTTGGGAAGTTTTGTACCTTGTATGTATGTAGTTCAGCTCTCTTCTTTGCATTCTGGACGTAGCTCTGCGACATGCCGATCTTTTTAGCCAAATAACGGCTTGAGACGTTGAGATTTGCTTTAATCATCCGCTTCACCTTTCCCTCCGTCTTTTTGTTCTCCGGTCCCGGTTTTCTTCCAGCTCCTTTGCCGTGGTCCAACGTCAATCGCTCCTGGAACCGCTTCAACACTCTGGAGACGGTTGAATGGTGAATGTTCAACATTTTTCCCAACTGCCGGTGCGACAGGTCAGGAAATTCCAGGTGTTTGGAAAGAAATTGTTCTCTCGACTCGCGTTGGTTCACCTCCATTTTCGTTGAATCGAAAAACACGACTTCGAGTTTGACAGCATGTAAACAATACACATCAATGAGAAAGTGTGCAAAATTTGGTTGATTTTTACCCAATGGTAAAAAAGTTATGCCCTGTTGAATGTGTCACAATAATTTCGTGTTCGCCCTTTATCTATTAAGATGAACTTTTTGCTTTGGATAAATCTGAAAACCTCCAACGTGGCTAGTTTTGGAATAGACAAAGTGCCGTCTTTGATTTGAAAATGGCGTCAAACTTCGATTTTTAGCATCTACTCATCAAGCCCGCCCCCACCACTTTCTCCTAATAAAAAAGAACTATATTCTTCATTTAATGACCCGATTAGTCCGAAAGATCAATTGATTTTGGAATTTGATCCAATTGATACAAAACTATGCCAGTATTCTGCTTCTATTGCGGTTAGGTTGACATGTTCAGAAGGGGGAGGGGCATCGAAATAATCAAATCGTCTCAGATCCCCCAACGTCACCAGTACCCGCAAATGGGCGGAAAGCGATTCCAATTACAGGCAGTACTTTCATTCTAATGGAAAGACCAGTATAGGGATAGAGACGGATGGTAAGTTCTGATGGGACGAACCAGGAGGTGGTACCCAACAGAAAGGCTATTATTTTCCCTGTTGCCTGCGTTTGGACGGCGTCAAGAGCGTTTGATAAATTAATTTGAAGGTTTAATTTGCGGTTTGTTCGTGGTTGCTGGCTGTTGCGACAAAAATGATGATGATGATGGGTCTTGAGAGTGAAGGAAACATTTTGCATTCGCCCCGACAAAGTAAAGAACAGGGCCATGGTCAAGTTTGGGGGTCGGTGGTTTTAATGGTAATTGCTTTGAAGTAGGTACTCGAGTGGAAATTCGAGATAAAACGTTCATTAGGGAAAGGTTTTCAAGATAGACTCTTTGATTATAGATACACTTACTTTTGAGATAGAAATTAATATTTTGACAATTAACTTTAACGGTTTGTACCAAAACTTTCCTCGAACCAGTGTACCAACCAAAGCTCAAGTCAACGCACGACAATCACAAACAAATTTGTTTGATTGGTAACTAAGCGACTAGAATGTCACCAACGTATCTCAGTCTGTCAATACGAACAAACAAAATTCCAAACGCCTACTACGATACAGATTGCAGTAGATCTCTCCGTCACGGATGCCAGTTTGTCTATCCTTAGGTTGCATTCTATTTCAAACAATGTGGGTGATGAAACTTTTCAAATGCTTCCCACCCTTTCTCCCTGTCACTGTACTATTTCAGTTCCAGTCTTCACTCACAAACTCGTCCTACTCAATCCGAAGAAATCCTAAAACCACAAACAAAACGTTTACTTATATCCGACAGCCACCATTTCACCCTTTCAAACCATGCCAGCTGCAGCAGCAACCTTAACAAACAAACACATATACAAGCTGGAACGAGTCGTCGAACAGATTGCAAAATATTTGGCCCCCTGGAGAAGAACGAAAAAAGGCTACTCGCCCCCCCCCCCTCAAAACCTCCTCCATACCGGATACCCTTCCGATCGACGACGACGATGATGATGACTATTCATGCATGCAAATGGATTGGAAAATATTTTTCTCGCCAGTTTTGCGCTTCCGCGCTCCCGGTTGGTTTGGCATGCCACAGTCTGTGTGTGTATGTGTGTATTTGTCACCTATTGCAAGCTGCTACTGATATATCGAGTCCCACTTATGCAGAATAAAAAAAAAACCCGAAGGAAAAACAAATAGTGTAATCGAACGGAAAACATCTGTTTATCGTTCCGACGCCCGCGCTGGGGGTTTTCCAGGGCTGTTCGTCGTGTGAAGATTCAGCGCGGAAAACAAACTGAATTCGGATACTTTTTTGTTACCCAATTTGATTGAGTTCAGTTTAACAATGTGTTTTTTTTCCTGATTCTCTAGTTCTTATTGGAAGACCTTTGCCGGTTACGGCGATCATAGTAGGCGGATTTGAAAATTTTCTTCGTCCGCGTGTTGACAGTGTTTGGCATATTACACGTTTAGGTAAAATTATTGACAAAATGATAATCAAATACCTGCTCATCATTCGTTGAGCAATGCTTTTCTTTCTTTTCAAACTGTTTTAAGTTTATTATGAGAGAGGCAAAAAGATGCAGTACTTTGGAACACGTGTTTATCGTTTGTGGGATGAGCAGAAGGGGAGACTGATAAACGGATTTTTCTACAGTCTCTCAGATTTATTTTATCATTTTTGGGCATAGATTTTTTTGACATAAATGATAATTTTTTAATTTCTGCAATTTTTTATAAATATTTAGACATTTTCCAAGAATTTCAAGAAATTTTACACTGCTATTTATAGTTTTTCTTCAATTTTATACTAACACAGATTTTTTTAATTGAAACGCAGATCACTGGTGAGGTTTTCGTTCCCTACTCAATAGGGATCTTTAGGGGTGTGCGGGTTAAGACATATTCTGATGCAGATTAGTACCGTGAGTTAATATCTCAGTCCTTTTTCAATTTTTTGGCCCGAAACTACGGAAAAAAAACATTTTTTAGTTTATTTCCTTTTTGGACAATAACACATCCAAACCCATGCGACTTGCACGACCCTATAGGTTGCCTCATCAGATCTACCATAGTTTGCATATGAAACATGGGATGGCAGGTTGCTAGCGGATTGACAAAGTACCAGATCATGCTGTGTGGGGTGCTGTCCCGGTTAACAATGAGGCGAACGAGATATTTGCAGATACGTCATTTAGTAGGACAACTGTCAGTTTGCTGGTTGAGTTTAATTTGGTTTTTTTAAATTTAAAAATCATAAAAGAATAATTAAGGTTTAAGAATGATATGAGTGTACTCGTAAGGACACCCGCTACCAATAAATGTGAAAAACTGGCACAATTTTTCCAAATTAAAGATCCCTATTCTGTTTCAACATGTTTTTCTCTGGGATCCCTCGAATTACAAGCAAACATTACCCGTCATACCTCAGATTCTTCTAGGGCAACATAAAAACAACCGAGTACACGTGAAAAATTCACACAGTTCACGAATCTCGCTTATCTAACAATTTTTCCCTGGAGTTTTCTTATTCTCTTGGGTTTTTTTATGAGCCCCATTGTACGTAGAGCAAATATTGATAATGGTTATTTAGCTGAAAGCCACACCTCGATGCTGACTGACTACACACCGTTTGAAAGACAGCTGACAATTGTTGCCCGGGGCCCTCTGTGGCGTTTCTGGAAGGAAATGAGGGAAAGGACAATATTGCTGACAAAGTAGGCCGGTTTGTGACGGTGGAAGCACTTCGTTCTTGGAGTATTATTTTTCTACTGCGTCCTTTTGTGGTTTAGGGTGTTTTTTTAGTTTGATTATCTTTTTTTACTATCTGACTTGTCACTGGCATTCGAAGGGGGCTATTGTCCGTTTGCTAGCTTGATGTTCTGTGAAGTGATTCCAGATGACGAAGAGAATATACCGGGTGGATTAGTAAATTTGTGTTTACCTTTCTAACTGCGAATGTAAAACGTCTGACTTTAAACGAAACTAGTTTAAGTTGTATTGAAACAACAAATTAATCCGTTGCAGTTTAAGTTCTCTTGAAGATATCTGATAATTTCATCTTGTTTCAGCACGAAACGAGTCACTAGTCCTCGAACGACGCCTTCTTCTTCATGCTCTTAATGTATAGTCCTCATACAGCTCGTTCGACTAGCAAGCAACGAATATTGGGTGCAGAAATACATTTGAAAGAGTCCATTAGCACTGAGAACTGACATACAAGTAAAGTTTTCAACTTGTGTAAGAAATAAAACTGTCGCTTTGAAATGACAACCGCAAGTAGTAACTTGCCACTGGCTGGCGCTTCGATCGGCCAGCAATCGCTATACGGGACTTGTGTGCGAACTTGGATACAATGGTGACTCGCGCATGCGAACCTTTATGCGATGGTGATTTTCAATGTATTTTTATTTAAATGTTTACACAGGTTTTTCGGGCAAGTTTGTTCTAGCTTATATGTCTGTTCTCTGTGCTATTAGGTACCTCATAATGACGGCTGACTCATGTAAGTATATTTTCACGTTTCCCGTAATATTTTCATTTTTACGAAGCATTGGTATCTACTTCGTGTCATTATTCTCGGGTTGGTTTCCACCCGTTGTTACAAATCTACAGACATAGGCTGTGTGAGCGATAAGAAAAACAAACGTCGCCGAACAATATCTGGAGGCTATTTGAAATCGCCCTTTGTTGACGAGCTGTTTGACGGTTTCGCGAAAAAAACTCGATCGGTGACCCAGTGAAAATGTGTTTGCTGCTTTCTGTTAAGTGTTCAACAACAAAGTATCTCCTTCTTTTTAATTTCGTTGAGTTTATTTCCCGTTCCATTTTTTCGCGGGATACCAAGACTGCAAGGTAATGTTGACTGATGGGGGGCATCTCCCATGACCGATTCGAATTATTTATCATATGAACAAGTCTTGTTTCCGATACAAATATTTTTATCTAATTAAACTGGTCATTGGATGGTCTACTTTCCGAAGAAAAATATTCCATATTACAATATCGTTCGTTTCATATTACAATTCTCGGCCAGGATGGCCAAATTTTGTTCAAAAAAAAAAAACTTAAGGTATCTATAGGCGACATTGAGCAGGCAATTATTTTTTACTAATATTTCGACAAAAAAGTATTTTATATACGTACCCACTCGGTAAGTTGAGATTGACGGTGTGGTAACACATAAGGGAAGATCTGCCAAAGTTTGGGGTTAGCTCCTTCAAGAACACTTAGTTTCAATCAGCGAAAATTTTGGATTGCAAGCAACTACGTTCAGCAAGAATTGCAGAGGATATACAAAGATTATATACTCCAGCGGTCTTGTTAAAGGTCTGCTGTTGCAAATACGATCATATTGGACCGGAGCCGTCGATGTTGAAACCAGATTGCTAAAACTAAAAACATAGCATAATTTGTGTTCACGATGTAAGCTGTCAGAGTAACAATCAGTGTTACCACAAGTACAGATTTATCTACAAAAGTACAGATTTTTCGATTTTTATTGGTACAGATTCTGGACGGTACAGATTACAGAATTTTGTAAAAAAGTGCAGGATAGTACACATTTCCGAAGCTAAAATTGTAAAACGATACTTTGGAATTTTTGTTTGGCAGACAGTTAAGTAATGCTAAGAAAGTGTGTACAGAATTTACAAAAAAGCCTAGTTGACATAAATGAAGAAATACAAGAAAAGGCAACTAATTAAACGAATGTATTAACTTTTTTAACGGTGCAGATTTTGGTACAGATTTTCTCAAAAAATAGTACGGATAGAAAAGATTTTTTCACTCCATGTACAGAATAAAATGTGGCAACACTGGTAACAATTTTGCACTGGGTTGAGATGCACCTAATTTTGACTATACACTCCGAAGAGTGTATATGTTTTGGCAATATTATGCTCACTGTTGTTATGTACCGTTCACATTTAGTTGTAAATTTTCGTTCATTTTCGCGTTTGTGAACGATTTTGTTTGTACAGATCGGTGTAGTAATTTTTGTTTGGCATTTGTGTATAATTAGCGTAAGGTTTAGTTAGGTTATCACTCTCCTCCTGCTGCAAAAGTGTGCTGACTGTGCTGTACCATTAAGATTTCTGACAGCTCATTTACAACCACAGATGCAAACTCAAGTCAGAGGAAATTGGTTTGTTTTCGTCAGGAAATACCTAACCTCAATCGATTTTTGCACGGCAAAATATTTTGTTTTCATCACGAAATAATTCAGCGCCTTTTCTTTTTCAACGGGAATAGAAAGGTCAATAGTGATGACAGCTATGCGGCGGTGCGTTTTTTGTGTTTATTTTGGTGGAGTGCAGAAGGCGGACATTTTGAAAAAGGAGAAAGTGACGGACCACTGCATCAAACAGACGGCCAGATAAGTTTTTTTCTTTTTTTCGGGACAGTTTCCCGCCACTAGAAAGAAGTATTTAGTAATACCGGCTTGTGGTTCATGTACTAGTGAAGTATGTGGAGCTGGCTCGCAATAGGGGGAAAGCTAACCGCAAAGGAGCGCTCTTGCTTCCCCAGCTAAACATTAAGAAGCAAACCGTTCCGTTCTCTTTGTAGAGGATCAGTCGAACGAGCCTGGAACTCCTCCACAGTGAATCGCCAAGGAGAACGAAGCAGGGCGGACAAAGGTTCCCCGTGGAAATATCACTGCAGTGACTTCCGGGATCGTTTACGGCGAGTAGACGATCCGGTGATTTATCACCACCGTCGGTAGGGAGGTTCCAACTAAGGAGCAAATCTCATCTCCCTAGCTAATTGTCAAGGACCGCTGCCGGTACAGCCAACGAAAATCGGGAGACCTAGGCCGTTGTAGTCCCGGTCGGTCGGAAGAAACCGACCGGCTTTCCGCCCAGCAGTTACAGATCATCATCAGCAGCAGATGGAGAAAGTTGGAGGACAATAAACGCGGGAAATTTTAGTTTATTTGTTTCTCCCTTTTTGTTTGTTTACATACGAAAATTCGAAATTCAGGTAGAAGCACCTAGGCCGTCCTGACAAGAAGGGTCCTGGCGAACAATCAGAACCCGAGTAGTGGGCAACCCGCTACTTACACAGTCGAAGCCTGGCTTGAATTTAGCGTTCATCCGGTACCAAGTCAGTGCCAGATACGGATCAGATCCAGTCGTAAGGCAATCTACTACTTTTTAAGTATTTAAGGTACTGTACCCTTCAGACGTAAAAATGATTTTTACTCAATTTTCTCCCTTGGGAAAATATGGTACAGTTGAATTAACTGCTACTAATACCACCAACTTTCTAGTGACAATACCACAAGCTGTTGATTTCGACTATTCTAAGAGTTTCAAAAAGTTCACAACAAAAAACCTCGGATCCAGAACCGAACACCACACTAGAAACACTTTTCGACGACGACACTGCTGTCAAAACTTCGGTGTCGAAAACTGCTCAACGGTTGAATTGATTCCACCAACGTTTTGATAGTACAATAGCAGCTTGTTTCATCGTTGACTTCAGCTTGGAAATCGATGAGTTTTGAGGCTGGAATGAACTGAGGAAAACAAGAGCTCACAAATGCATTGTGCCATGCGTGCAGTAGGTTTGTTCTAGCTTAAGCACAGGATTTCGCTGTCTGGAGGGGTTCGCTTGTGACGAGTGGACTAGGAGCTTTCTCACGAGAGCGAAGATCCAGTGCGGTTCGGTTGGATACCTCTAGTACAATTCCCTGACAGGCACATCAGTATCAGGTATCGATACGAAGCTCGAGCAAACGACGGTGAACTAGAATCGGGGAATAATTTGAAGTAATTGGATACTTGAAATTTGGGATACTGTTGCTTTACTGCCGCGTACAGAATCTAGAGGACTGGGAAAACGCTGGCTGCAGTAGTGCCATGGCGAGGGAAAGCAGATCTAAGATAAATTCACAAGTCAGTACGCCTGTGGATTAAATAGACGCGTTCCCCATATTATTCGTGCCTTCAATTCAAAACGCAACGTCCTTTAGCTCGTTCGAAACTCTACTCGGAAGAAATCGAAATGCTAGTAGGTTGGAAAACCGATCATTAATTGCCGCAACATACAACCGTAGAAACGACGAGTCAGAGGCATTTCTAATGTGTTCCCCAGAAAATAATGATTTTTTTTTAAACAGCGATCGCTTCCGTCAAACTACGACAGTTTTCTCCGCCATGTTTGAATCAGAGCAAGCCTCTCGATAAGTGTACCGTAGCCGTAGAAAGCTGTATGGAACTGCAGAGTCGAGAGAGGAAAGCAGTGGAATCAGTGGCAGAGTGACAGCGGCAAAAAGCTGGAGCTGTGAAAGGGGCTCGAAGGAACACGAAGAATAGAGAAGTGCCATGGTAGGAGATAGCCGAAAAGTAAATGCAAATGAAGTAATGAAAAGGTGTTTGCTTGAGAACCAGATCAGGTGTTCTCTTGAGCGCGATTGGCCACGAGCGGGTGACGATTCTGAGGAATAGAGAATGGGAGTCTCATTGGCTGGGCAGTAGCGATACGCAAGTAACACTTTCTTGGTTCTTCTTGCCTAGAAACGTAGCACTTACTGTCCCAGCCAAAGAATTCATTCGGTAGACGGAAATAGGTTCTTCGGAACAGCTGGGCTTGCGGCCTACTGTTTCCTGCTGAGATGCCAATGGGCGTTCTCTTCATCCACTACCGTGGATCGTAAAACTGGAACAGGCGTCCGAGCGTCTACCGACAGTATTTAACCAACTCGAGCTGTATATGCGTTTTCAATAACCGAAACCACGACTGGTGGCTCGCTCTTGAAACCAAGAATTGACTCTGAGTAGAATGTTAGGTATTTCTTTATATTCACGATACTTCTTCGTCTCACAAAGCTCGAAATCTTGCCATCTCTTTACTTCCTATGGCTTCAAAGTTAACGTTTCTCCACTACCTGCTGCTCGAATGCTCGGTCCTCTTCTAGTTTTTGAAGCTGTACTTTCAATAGTAACTGTGAAGCATAATTATGAGGCTTATTACGTTTTGATTCAGTGTATCATAGTATAGCCCATAGAGCAGAATAGACATATAACATATCAAGCACTAGAAAGCTGATTAGCGTGTAAACACCAAGTGAGCCCCTCGCTTGAAAATCTAGCAACACTTCTCTACCTTGAAAATCGGCAGCTGTCAACTTCCGACGAAACAAAATAAAAGCAAAACGTCATACCAGCAGTGGTGAGCAATAACGTTTTGTAACTACATCGCCACTTTGGCACGACCGGTAAGAATTAGGACAACTTGTAGTCGCAGCAAGAAGCTATCGTGACGCAAGGGACGGAATTGGACTTCTACAAGCCATAAGTAAGTCTCGGGAGAAGCTAGTCGCATCATTGGCTAAGCCCGAGAAGAAACGCACGTGGAGCTGGCCAATAGAACATAGCCTACAACAGGCACGCTATTTTCGGGACGAGAGAAACCGCACAGCCAGCGAAGCAGCTCCAGCTCCAGTTGCTGATAAAACGTCGCGTGTTGGGTGAAAGGCGACCAGCAACATCAGCTCGAAGTCTTAGCATCGAACAAATTGTCGATGAAAATCATTTCGGTGGATACTGCCGAAAAAGCCGGGGAACGTCGGCTGCAGAAGCATACAAAAAAACCTAGGTAATGCACACACAAATGAGCTAGGGCAAACGAAATCGTGATTGGGTTTTCGTTGGCTGATCCGGCAGCGGTCCTTTGCGTTTAGCCAGGGAGTTTAGTTTGCTCCTTTTATTGGAACCTTCCTAACGACGATGGCGAACTATCCCCAGATCTACCTGCAACCCGTAAGAGACCACAGAAGCCACTACATTGTATTTCTTAGGGAGTCACCTTCTGTCACTCTCCCTGACTATCCTTTACTTTTACCTGCTAAAAAGAACTAGGCTCGTTCGGCTAATCCTCCACAGCAAGGGCGGAAAGGTGTCTTCTAGGTCCTTTATACTGAGCCGAGGAAGCGAATGACTCCTCCGCGATTAGCCTCCCTTTTTCGGCAACCCAACACCTAACGAATTCTACCCAAATCATCTGCCGACATTTTAGCGAGAGTGCCCCTTGGCAACACTCACACGTAGATGTTGGATTGGTCCAGGAAAAACGTCTAAACGGGACGCAAAAAAACAGGACGTGGCTCACTACTTTTTACCTCGATGGCCGCCTTGCAGCTCGACCAAAACAAACACCATGAAAAAGGCTGTCAACGCGGTGGTGCAGCACAGTCAGCACATTTTTCAGCTTGAGAAGAACGGTGACCTACCTAAATCCTATGTTAGTTATCCAAAAATGTTCAACAAAAATTACTACACCTCTCTAGATTGATAAACCTGTTTCACAAACTCGAAAATAAATAAAAATTTAACTTATTGTGAACGGTACAGAACAGTGGTAAACATCGTTGCGTAAACAATACACGCTACGGAGTGTATACTGCAAACGTAGTTGTTTTTTCCACCCAGTGCTAAATTGATACGCGGTCGGGTTGCAATATCAACTGACAACGCAAATCGCAACAGTATTTTCGGGTGATAAAACGAATGTTAGTAAACAATCAACGGAAAAGGGACTGATACGACAGATGTAGGATGGTGCTGCTATTTTCTTTGCTCCCCTAAAAAGTGTACCCAATACAGCCAAAACGTAAAAAAGAAAATGATCTGGAGAATAACGAATCATGTTTTTTTTACCCGAAAAAAAATAAAAACTAAAATGAGTAACTAGTGGGTCGAGAGTAACCCCCACTTCCAGGTTTATGACTCTGCGCAAAACCCCATTCGCTGGAAGTGAAGGGCGGAAGCTCATTTCGAATTCAATTTCATTCACCCATCATCGCCTCGCCTTCCAACGTGCAGAATAATAAAGAGATTTTCCAACTGGATATCTCCGTGATGACCATCCATTATTCAGTTCCTGGCCAGTCTTTGTGGAGTATACTGATATAAGGGAGTGCGACAAAAGCGTCTCCGGTAAAGTTCTGCACTCAGATTCCCTTTCGAGCGAATGGGCCCCGCCTAAAGGATGACATTGGCTGTGGGCGTTAACCGGATAATATAGTAGGTGGAAATGTGAATGACCTTTGATATTGGACCGAATCTATTTTTTTCATTTTTATCTAAATCTATTAATCCCAAAAAATCAAACAGAAATTATCTTTACCTTCTTGTCAGCGATTTTTTGTAAAATTCTTTATAAATCAGAAAAGAGCGGAATGTACTTAGAATTTAAATTGCTTTCGATAAAAAATGATAAAAAAATTCACGAAATAGATCTGTTTATTCCCCACCGTCCTGAAACAATGCGCTTGTTTCCATAGTCTCCCGACCTGTTGATGATACGTCTGCCCCAAACCACTCAAGAAAACAGACACATTCCAATGATGTTTTATGTCGTCTACCCGAAATCACGCCGCAGGCGAAAGCCTCGTAATAGAATGCTATTAACACGCGCAAAATCTCGTTAATTGCCTTCATAATCATATTCCGGATTCGTAAGATTTTATCGCACAGACACGTGTTGCCGGGTGATGATTATCATTAACATATTTTTTACCCACCCCTAGCCAAAATAAGCAACGCGGTAACGGTCCACAGTAAAAAGTATGGCGCATCACGCAAACGCTCGATGACAGCATACGACCACTTTCGGAACGCTATGAAATGGAACGGGTACAAAATGTGCAATCTGTATCTGATGCACATCATCGGACTACTGCGATCGATTTTGAATTTTGGTTGAAAGAAGCTGAAGATGAACACTCTCATTCGCAGCTTTACTGGTGAGTGGTGGTGACAAGCATTTTCCTGGCTGCACTTGAAAATTCAATTCCGCAAAGCGACACATCTCATTCCTTCCGTTTCGATTTTTTCTTTCTTTCCATTGCAGGCGTGTACCGGATAGCTAGTTTCTTCCCGCTAGATTCAGCATTCACGGGAACTACAGCAGTTCCATGCCATCTAACCATGAATAAATCAATTCAATTTATATGCTAACGGATTCTGTCGAAGCGCTGCCAATCTTGATTCCGATTCCGATGCTGCCGTCTTCGAAGGCTGTCTTACGACACATCCGGTGGCGGTGCCTACTCCGCGCGACCGACGTGACAGCCGCCAAGAAATGCAATTTGTGTCACTGGGTTATTGGTATTTTATCCCTTGGTTTGTCGGTTCGGAAAAGATGGACAGACCACTCGGGGGCATCAATAAGTTAATGGATTTTAGCGTTTCTTGTGGAATTGATCCTGTTCCGGTTGATATTAGTGTCTTAGAGAGTGACTTACCTGAAACAAAGAAAAGATAAAAGGATCGGTAAGTGATTGTTGTTTGAACATTAATCGTATGTTTATTTTTTTAGGAATCTGATAAGTCGAAAACGAAACATAACCCCACTTTTACTCAGCTCTATTTGTTAGAAGTCCGGAGCATACAAACGAAAAATTTATTGCTCTCAACAACAAAAAAAATCCAAGGAACACCAAATGGGGTACTGGAACCGAAAGCGACGTGAAACCCCCATCTGCAATATGACCCAAACAGAAGAGTACTGCTTCGTGGACTGGCACACCATTAGTGCAATGGCTTGTCCATCGCATCGGTTTCACCGGAATCAGAATCGCCAGTGCGTGCAACATCCATCCAGTCAGCCTTTCATTCTGTCAGTCAGTCAGTCAGTTGGTCAATCATGATGACTCACACAGCCAGCCAGCGAGCCAGCCAGCCGGGTCGGTAAGCGAGTGGTTAGCAGTGTAACAAATCAAGTAGGTACTTGGAATGCTCTCAAAAATCGCTACCAGTCTGCCATTCAGCAGCAGCAGCAGCAGCCTTCGGGACGGGACTTTCGGTCGTCAGCTGGTCGGTTTGTGGCACACGTAGAAGCGCACAGTTGCCCCTTGAATGTCATCGAAATCGAAGTGGTGCAGTGACTGCAAAATGGACCGAGGGAGGGGGTGTGGTTGGATACGGGACGAAAAGTGCAGTATGCTTACGAATGCCGGTTCGGTGCTCCGGTTATGGATGGTTTGCTGGCACCGAGTGGCGATGGCAGTTCGAGCATAGTATAAATAAATCGGGTAAATATGCGAGAAAGGATAAATCCACTCGAGCATTTATTGATCTACGGGTGGAATTTTACTGGAAGGAATTTTTTTTATCTTCCAGTGTCACCTAGAAAAATTATTAATCTCGAACTGAACAACTCTTACACTCCTGATTGAATATGGTTAACATTACGTCGGTAGACGTCACTACTATCAACGTACCTCTCGTTGTTAAATGACAGCTATAGAAAATACTGAAAAATCCTCTTCTATTGGGTCATAACAACCCTTGATGACACCTATAATAACGACGCGACCCGTGCCGAGGGATGAGTGATCGAGGGGGTGAAAAAGATGCTCGATCGTTAACGGAGCCTGTGGGGTACCTGGGCAACCCCCACAGTAAGCGTCCCTTACCACGTTAATGCGGAGCTCTGGCGTGGCGGACATTTATTCTCGCGCTACTCGTGGGTACTAAAATGGAGAACAAAAATAAAAATAATAAACAATCTGAGGTGTCAAACCCCTTTGCTAGAGGTGGTTTGGCGAGGTCTCCCCCCGTGGGGAGAGTAGTGGAGCGACGAGTGCTGCCTCTGATAGCACCAGTGACCCCCCAGTAGTGGTAGGAAATAGCCCTACCAACGCACTGGACGGGCCAATATCCGCGATGCGCAAAGTGGTGGAGCAGCTCGATTCAATAATCGAGTTCACTAGCGCAAAGCAAAACATAAGCAAGGAGTTAAAGCAGAGCCCCCTGGTGCTCCGGAAAACTGTTCGTGTCGCAGGACAGGAACAGCAGGCTTATGCCAAGAGGGTGGAATGTCGGGAGAAGTCCGACAGAGAAACCCAGACAGTGGCCTCCAAGAGGGAGGGAAGAGAAAAGGTCGATATAGGTACTCAGACAGTGGCATTCACCTTCTATGGAGCAGCCACGTCGCTCGAAGCGGCGGCCGAGTTCCCCACGAAGGGAAAAGGCAAGGGCAAGGGCAATCGTAAGACGGCGTCGAACGCGAAGCGCCCTAGGAAGTCACCAGGCGAGGGTGCAAAAACCGACACCACACGGCGTGCAACCGTTAAGGCCAAACGCCGTCTGGCCGAGGTAAGCGAGGGCGAGAGTGACCTGGCTGAGCAGACCGTTGGTACCAGCAACCCGGCGCGACCGGGACAGGGGGGCGTAAACCCCTGGACGCTGGTCACCAAGAAGAAGCCGGCACCGACACCGGAGGTACCGCGGCCCGCGAAGAAGGCCAAGGACAGAGGCGAGGCCTTGTGGTTAAAAACCGATAAGGACAAATACGCCGACGTCCTAAAATCGATGAAGGCGGCCGAAAGTCTCTCGGCCCTTGGGCAAGATGTGCGTAGTGTGAGACGCACCAACACGGGAGGTCCTTGGTGAAGGCGCCCAGGTTAGGTCGCTAGGGGTGGAAATGACTCTCCAGTGCAAGCATCTGGACGAGTTCACGACCGCAGAAGACGTCGTCGCAGCCGTCAAGGAGCACTGCGGCGTCACAATCGAGCGGGCCTCTGTGCGATTGAGAGACGGACCCTCTGGCACCTAAGTAGCCTACCTCAGGCTACTGAAGGCGGATGCCAAAAAGGTAACCGAGAAAGGTAAGCTGAAGATCGGCTGGTCGGTATGCCCAATTAGCATACCCCAGCCGCCTTCAGTGGATAGGTGCTATCGGTGCTTTGAGTCCGGCCACAAAGCCTACGAGTGCAAGGGCATAGACAGGAGCAAACTATGTCGTCGCTGCGGCGAGGAGGGGCATAAGGAGCGGGGTTGCACTAAGGCGCACAAGTGCCTTATCTGCACCGCTAAGAAGCAAGCTCATAAACATGCTATGGGCGGACCGTCGTGTCCCTTCGGTGAGGTAAATAAGAGGAAGCCGTGAACGTCACACAGCTAAATCTTAACCATTGTGCAGCAGCCCAACAGCTGCTGTGGCAGTCGGTCTCGGAGTCGAGGACAGATGTCGCCCTCCTATCAGACCCGTACAGCATCCCTGCCGGCAACGGCAATTGGGTGTCGGACGGGTCTGGAATGGTGGCAATCTGTACAACGGGACAGTTCCCGGCTCAAGAGGTAATACACTCCTCCGCCGAGGGTGTTGCGATTGCCAAGATCAATGGTGTGTTCTATTGCAGCTGCTACGCCCCACCAAGGTGGCCAATAGAACAGTTCTACCAGATGATCGACAGGCTCTCGTCAGACCTAGTGGGCCGGAAACCGGTAGTCATAGCGGGAGACTTTAACGCTTGGGCAGTGGAGTGGGGCAGCCGCTGTACAAATAGCAGGGGTCAAGCGCTAATGGAGACGCTTGCGAAACTCGATACTGTGCTAGCTAATAATGGCTCCGCTAGTACATTCAGTAGAAACGGGGTGGAGGCGTGGATTGACGTAACATTTGCCAGCCCGAGTCTGGCTCCAGGCATGGAATGGAGGGTAGACGAAGGCTACACCCATAGCGATCATTTAGCAATCCGCTTTAAGATCAACTATGGTGTGCAGCATCCGAGGGCGGGAGATCCCTGTCAGGTACGCGGGTGGAAGTCCAATCACTTCGACAGCGAAGCTTTCACCGCGGCCCTGGGACTGGAGGCCAATACCGACAGTCTAAGCGGGGATGCGCTGGTAGCTGTTCTATCACGGGCGTGCGACGCCACTATGCCGAGAAAAACACTGCCAAGAAACGGCAGATGCCCGGTATACTGGAGAAGTGCCGAGATTGCAACTCTACGGTCAGCCTGCCTCAGAACTAGACATAGGATGCAAAGAGCTCGCACCGAGGATGCAAGAGAGAACCACCGTGAAGTGTTTCGAGCTGCGAAATTGGCCCTTAACAAGGCCATTAAAAGCAGCAAGAGAGCGTGTGTCGACTGGCAAACTGCTTGAGAGGATCATCCTCAACAGGCTAACCCCGTACGCAGAAGGTACGGACAGCCTGTCAAGCAACCAGTTTGGCATTCGGAAGGGTAAGTCCACAGTGGACGCTCTCAACTCAGTGATATACTGCCGAGATAGCGATCCAACGGAAAAGGCGAGTCATTCGATACTGTGCGTTAGTGACACGACGTGAAGAACGCATTGAACAGCGCAAGCTGGGATACCATCGCGATCTCGTTACACCGACTTAGCCTACCGGTGGTCTGTACCGGATCCTGGAAAGTTACTTCCAGAACCGCGTACTGCTATACGAGACCGATGCCGGTCAGAAAAGGGATCCGATTACCGCCGGAGTCCCGCAGGGCTCGATCCTAGGCCCGGTGCTATGGAACCTCATGTATGACGGGGTTCTGACACTGAAGTTCCCTCCTGGGGTCAAGATCGTCGGCTTTGCCGACGACGTAACCTTGGAGGTCTACGGGGAGTCAATCCCTGAGGTAGAACTAACCGCAGAACACGCGATCAACACGGTGGAGGAATGGATGAGCGCGAGAAGCCTGGAGCTCGCTCATCACAAGACGGAGGTAGTTATCGTCAACAACCGCAAGTCGGCACAACATGCAGTTATCCATGTGGGAGAAGTCGCGATCACTTCACAGCGAAGTCTGAAGTCTCTCGGAGTCATTATAGACGACAAGCTGATTATGTCGACTATACATGCAAGAGAGCGTCGACTGCTGTTGCGACTCTATCCAGGATGCTGTCCAACAGCTCAAAGGTGTGCGCCAGTAGACGTAAGTTACTGGCAGGCGTTGCCGTATCTATCCTCAGGTACGGCGGCCCGTCATGGCCAAGAGCACTGAGGGTAACCAGTTACCTACAGAAACTGGAGAGCACCTACCGCGTGATGTGCCTCAGAGTGATATCTGCCTACCGCACGGTATCACACGATGCATCCTGCGTGATAGCGAGCATGATGCCAGTCGGGCTGGTCATTCGGGAAGATGAGGAGTGCTTTGAGCTACGTGGAAATAGGGGAGCCCGCGAGCGCACCAGGGCGACCTCAGTCGCCAGATGGCAGCGTGAGTGGGACAACTCCTCGAAAGGTAGGTGGACTCACCGGCTGATACCTAGCATATCGAACTGGGTGGGAAGACCCCATGGGGAAGTTCACTTCCACCTGACACAATTCCTGGCCATGGCTGCTTCCGACGGTACATCCACAGGTTCGGGCACGCGGAGGTCCCAGCCTGCCCGGACTGCCCAGGTGTAGACGAAACTGCCGAACACATACTGTTCGTATGTCATCGGTTCGACGTCGAAAGAAGAGCAATGCTTGACGTCTGTGGCTGGGACACAACCCCGGATACCCTTATTCAGAGGATGTGTCAATCGGTGGAGAAGTGGAACGCAGTCTCGGCTGCTACCATCCAGATTGCCAGTAGGCTACAGGTAATCTGGCGAACCGAGCAACAGACGACGGGCACGGCTAACTAGTGATTGGTTAGCTGGAGCGAAAAAGGCCAAGCGCAAAAAAGGGAGTGAATGGTCTGTTCATGCCGAGGCAGGTTTGGCGCAGCGACTGGCAACCGCGTAAGAGGTAAACCCAGCCACCCCGAAGCAAGACAGAAGAGTAAGTGTATTGGTCACTGCACAGTGACGTCATGCATTAAATGTGACAGGTGGTGGTCCTGTTGATTACATTTTGAACTTAAAGATTATTCGTATTCACAAAATGAAGCATTTAAAATATATTGGGAATCATATTTTTAGAATTATAAATATTCTATAGAGCGCCTTACAATTAAATTGTGCTATTCCCTACTGTGCGAAAATGTATATGAAAGATCTAATAAGTGAACTAATTCTTTGTTTTTCAATTACTTCTAGTGTTCTCTGAATCGGTAAGTAGTTTTGCGGTTAAATTTCTTGGTAATTAATTATTAGCACTAAGCTTATTTCAATGGAATTCAAATTTGTTAAGTACAAACTATAAACAAAAGTACCAGCACCTGTCAAATTTGTGAGGTTAAGGCATTTCATACAATGGTCAATAGGCGTATAAGTGGACTGCCTCATGCCAAGACGGGAGGGTCGTAGCGTAGTATGTTGGGACTTAGCTATCGATGCCTCATGGCGTGGCAGAGGAGTGAAAGGGTGAGCATCCAAGTCAGTCTCACACGGCATGTTAAGGGTGAGCACAAAAGTAAGCCTAGCAAGGAATGAGTAAGGTGAGCACACAAGTCAGCCTCGCAAGGATCGAAAAAGGTGAGCACAAAAGTCAGCCTCAGTACATTAAGTACAGCCATCCCCCAAGAAGTAAAACATAAAACACAACTAAATGTGAACGATACAAAACAGCGGTGAGCTTAATATGGCAAAAACAAATACACTCTGCGGAGTGAGTAATCAACAATAGGTATATTTCATCCCCAGTGCGAAATTGTCACTCTCGTCGGGTTTCATTTTCCATTCTACCCACGTTTCATACACTTAGGCTGTTTGTTGACTAATCTCAGCACACCATGTCGTTTTTTGTTCTGACGTGTAGGCGCTGCATGCATTCGTCTTTTAGCCTGATTTTTGTATCGTGCATTTAAACTGCAAAATATGGGATTTTGACATCAATTTGAAGTTTCATTCTAAACTAGAATTAATCATACCATTTAATCCGCTCCTTTGCATACTTAATAGTGGGGAACATGTTCAACGAACCGTTTTCCATAAAAGAATCATCTATCTTGGCAAGACACGGTCAAATCCTAAAACAAATACCTTTCTCAGATCATGTTCAAAATTATTCTTACTTCATCAGCACCAGCAGACTAGTTTCGGATTCAATTATTACCAAGTTATTTTCTGTAATTCCCAAACTTTATCCACACTCGCGACGTGGGGCCAAAAAACCCCTAGCTCTTCGACGGCAGTTCCTGCCAGCGTTTTGCCAGGTGGCGAAAGTATAGTAATTTAGCATAGATGGAAGTTCCCGTTCCGCAAGTTTGTGTGTAACCCAGCGTGTGGTTTAGGGTGTTTCTACTATTCTATAAATCGCCATTTAGGTTACTGCGACTTAATCAAACTCTGCATATCGTTTATTTTCTTATGTTTGCTCTTTCACTTTTTAATGATACGCTAGTCAAAACTAGTTATCCTCATGCGGAAAGAAAAAAATTCATTTCATTACATTCACACATTTTTCCCCATGAGAATTACAACCATAATCTTTCAAAATGTACGAACCAACTATTATTATTGAAAAGATGAAGTTTGTTATCGTCGAAAGCAATCCACGTCCAACATCAGGCACACCCCATCGCAGTAGGCGAAAAAACTAGTCATTTTCAGTTGAAAAACTCCCGCTGGCGTTCGGTCGGTCGGTCGGTCGGTGCTTCAACGTGTGCATATGAAAAGACTCTTTTTAGTAGAATGTTTTATGTTATGTCTGGCCCCGAGCGGGAGAAAAGTTTCAAGCTCCTGCAGAGCTGCAAAGTCATGCCATATTTTTTCAGGTGCACTCTAATTTTATCTCTGGAAAAAGGGAAGCTTGATGAATGTTTACCTACGTACCCATTTTTTTTTCTCTGCTTCGAGAACCCATTTTAAGGAACATTTCTTAGGATGAAGTTTTTCCTTTAAACTATTCGAACGATGAGACTCCCCTAATGGCATTCCACATAAACACACACCCACACACACATCTGCGTACGTATGCGGCTTTAGGCCCTTTACGGAACACTATCGGCAAGAACTTTCCGAAACTATTTGCATACCATCAGGAGTGCCGTAATGGCCGACAGAGAACAGCCAGTAGATCATTGATAGGTAGGGCAAAGATAAACTTTACTCTTCTGCATCCGACTCCACCATGCAGAATGAATTACACTGGCATCCCCTGACCTGACCAGCCTCGACTACACACTGCTCTACCCAGTCAGTGCATGAGGCGAGATTAGGTAGAACAATTTCCTGCTTGTCACCGTAATCCATGGGACACACATCGTAGCAGGCGTTGCATCCCACCAAACAAGATCATTCAAATTTGATCACATAACATTTAAAATATTCAGCTACACCCACACCTTCCCCCCCGGATCTCACTCGACTTTATATCGAAGCGAAGGAAAGTTTTCCAGGTTTTAGTCATGATGGCAAAAGTTTTGCGATTTGGTCCGCGGTCTTGCGCCTCTCCACACACCCCCCCCCCCCCGGTTGGCTAACATTGTTGCGATATTATTTACCGAAACGAAAGATATGGTTCTGAATAGAAGCGAAACTAAATTACATTTGACTTTGGTGAAGAACTTGTTCGGGGCGGGGGGAATGACTTTAGAGGTGGTGGCGGTGGCAAAAGTTTTGATTGCCGACCATTCAGTCTGAATTACTGTCAATAACGATGATGATGATGATGTTGACTAGCTTTGGCAGACAAAATGCCACACCCCCTCTAGGGGTTCCATCAAGCAACGGGTTCGTAATTGGAAGGTTTCAAGGATGGGTAATCTAATCCGGTACAATTTATGTACATCGATTGACTGAAGTCTGGAAGGGGTGGTTGAACAATTTTTTTCCTGTCACCCTATCGTAGGCAACCAGCAGGCGGATTGATTTTTCAATCTTCGTTCTGGCAGTTTATTTCTCTTACCCATATTATTAGGGCGGGTTGCCTAGAACAATGTTTCAATAGCCTACCGCACGCCAGCATGTACCCGCCTAGTCGCCATTTCGTTTATTGGGTAGACTAACTCCCATAGGATTGTTGAAACTTTTTGACATAGGACTACACTGAATGGAATTGGATAATTTAAATCGTTGGTCTCTTTTGAGGTGTAGTAATAATCCGAAGAAATTTTGTTTCGTTTTATAAAAAACCACTAAAACATTTGAATCAGTAAGTCTGAACTTTGATACTTAAACTAAAAACACAGCTTAACCTGCTTCACAGCGAGAAAGGTTGGTGTTTCTTTTTCATTTGCAGTTAGTGGCTGAGAGCTAAATGGCTCACAACGACCTCCATCGGTATCGGGAGAAATTCCGCCGCCTAGAAAAACTGCACCAGCTAGCAGTAAAAATCGGAAACGAGTAGCGCCAAGAATGATAAGAAACCCTGTGGAGATGGTTGAATAGAATCGTTATGGTCGACATCTCTGGATCGGTTCGCGTCTCGACACAATCGCTCTTGGAGTAATACATAACAGTGACCCGGGAGTGCAATATTGCCAATCCGTGTGCGCAAAGTTCAAGACTCGAGAGTTAGAAGTTTACGGTACAAATTGAGAATTCGGTAGGTCAGAATCCAGAAATCAGTGCCAATGTTCCATAATTTAGCATCCAGCTGTAAGAGTTCTGATTTTTGTGTCCTGAGCTCAGAGTTCGAAGTCCAGAGTTGAGAGTTCACTCTGGGAATCCTAGAATCGATAGATAGAAGCTGATAGTTCAAAAACCACAGTCGAAACCAGCATCACGAAATCAGAGTTGGAAGTCTACAGACTGCACAGACTAGAGCACAAATCGAGCAGTTTCCAGAGTCTGTAGTTCAGAGTTAAAATATAAAGTTCACTGTTAAAAATGTGTCCAGAGACAGGAATACACACTATTGCGAATAAAATCCAGAGTGCAGCTCATGGCTCTAGTCCAGAGTTCGGAGTCTAGAGTACAAAGCTCAGTGGATAAAGTCGAGGAAACGGAGACCAGAGACCTTGTAAAGGTTGTAAATTCCTGAATCCAGAGTCCAGATTGCAAAGGTTCGTGTTCCGAATCCTAGAACCCAAAGGCATAGTGAAACTCCGGGGCTCGGAGCCCATAATTCAACGTATAGCGTCCAGAACTTAGAGTCTAGGATTCACAGTTCGGAGTCCACAGTTCAGAGGTCACTGATTGCCAGAGACAAGAGATCAACGTTTACTGTTCGTTATGTAGTCTCAGGAAGTCAGCGTTCAGAGCCCTGAAATCAGCATCAACAGTCTGTTAACGTCTAGACGTCAGCATCCAGAGTTGAGCGTCCAGAGTCACGAATTCGGAATCTTGAGGCCAGGGTTCTCAGGTTTTGGATCCCTCGTCTAGACTGTAATGTTCTGTGTCCTGAATTCTACGCTCGTAGTTCAAAGAATTCACTTTCTAGAATACCAGAGAGAAGAGTTGAAAGTTCGCGTTTCAAAATGCAGATTTGGGAGCTTAGCGTCCAGCGGTAAGATTCCTGTCCAGAATTTTTAGTTTAGCTTAAGGAAGCCAAAATCAAGGATGTCTAGAGTACAGCGTTCAAGTGCTCAGAGCCAGATTCCTCCACCGATCTCAACGTCCAGTTACCAGAGTTTACGCTTCAGTATCTAGAGTACAGATTTCAGTTGGCATAATCCATAATGCGGAGATCTAAGAGCTGGAATCCAAGTTTCCGGTTCCCGAGTCTTTAATCATGATAGAACTTGGGTTCAGTGTACATAATTCGAAATCTAGGTTCTAGAGCTCGAAGTGCACAGTTCTGAGTACACTGTCCCAATTTCTGGGGATAAGAGTCATCGTCCACTGTTAATTATGCAGATTAAGAAGGTCAGCGTTCAGAGACCTGAGCGTTAACCGAATTTAGCGTCCAGTTTCAGGTCAAAATCAAGAATTCAAGGTCTAGAGTTGAGCGTCCAGAATTCAGAGTTCAGAACCCAGAGTACTGAATTCAATATACATATTATGAGGACCTGATACCAGGCTTCACAGTTCCCAGAGTCCCGATTCGCGAAAGTATTGTTCTGTATCCCGAATCCTGAGCTCTGAGTTCACTGTCCAGACTTTCAGAGACAAGAAGTGTAATCTAGAGTGTAGTCACTAATTTCTGGATCTCTGGAGCTCTGACAACCTCAAATTGCAATTTAGGTTATGCTGACAAGCTGGAAGCTATTCCAGAGTCCAGAGATCCAGAAATTAATGACCACACTCTAGATTCCTCCACAGATCATAAAATCCAGTTGCCAAAGTCTACACTTCAGTGATTCAAGTCTAATGTAAGGAGCTCTGAGAGCTGGAATCTAAGTTCCTGAGTGCCGAGTCCAGAATGCATGTTCCGTGTCCAGTGTTCCGAGGCCCAGAGTCATAGCAAGACTCCGCTGCCCGGGGAGCTCTCCGTCGGTGTAGACTAGGTCCACCGCCGGGAACCAGTTGAATAGTAAGCGACGAAGCACCGGGTTGGGGTTGTCGGAACACTAGTGAACGGGACGTTTGGTTTCACTGGAATCGCCGGATCGACCACGACACCCTATATCGAGTAGCTCGTGAGTAGACTAGATCCACCGCCGGGGGTTTGGCGCGAGTAAATAGACCCGTCGAATAGCTAGCAGTCGGTCGTTGGGGCACCAGTGAACCAGAAGCTACACTCCACCCTGAATCGCTGGACAGACCTCAGCAGCTATTGGTTGGCCCGTTGAGTAGGAGTCCACCACCTGGGACTAGATCGAATCTACCGCCGGGGAATTAACAGCAGAGTAGATTCGCCGCCGTGGACTATCCGACTACCCGAGCAAACGAAAAGCCCATAATACCCCCATGCTCATGGGGCTTGACATGGGTGTTTGAAATGGGTTCAAGCCATGAGAACACCATCACCATGGTCTGGTAGATCCCATATAAAATACCATATGTTGGTGTATTTATGGGTTATTGAGACCATTTTATGGTGTCTTGATGGTTGTGAATTTTGGCACGGACCATGTTTAAGGTCTTTTCAAGGGGCTGTGTGGTGGTTGAACCCATGAGTATTTGCTCGGGTATATCGCGACAAAAATGGGAGCTAATTGGCTCACGAAACTAACATCGACACCGAGAGATATTCCGCTGCCGGGAAACTCTCGGTCAGAGTAGGGTAGTTCACCGCCGGATAATATCTGAGTAGATCTGGATAAATCTGGGAGCTGAATGGCTCAAGGAAGTGGGTATTGTCCAGAACTTGGAGTCTAGTGTTTAAAGTTCGAAGAGAACAGTTTAGAGGTTACTTTTCTGAGTTCAACATGCACGGTTGATTAGTCGATTCATTGGATTTATTGAAAGCGGTGCCAACCTGATCGGCCATTCGCCGTTTAACATTCACGGTTCATCATGTAGAAGCGTCTGAGCGTCAACAACCTAGATTTCTATCCAACATTCACGTCCAGTTTTATAATTTTGAGTCTCGAATTCAGCTTACAGAGTTGAATGTACAGAATCCGAAGATCTGAAACCAGGCTTCTGAGTACCTGAGTCATTAGTACAGAATGCTATTCTGTATGCCGGATCCCGAGACGCTAGACTACAGTAAAACTACGCATCACAGAGCCCACAGTTTGGCGTCCTGCGTCCGTCTTGGGTTCAGAGTTTGGAGTCCACATCATGATTCACAGAACAGGTTCAGAAGGGAAACATTCAGAGTATAGAAGCGTCGGAAATCAGTGTTAACCGGCTAGATTGCTGCCCAACATCTAAAGTCCAGTTGCCGGAGACCAAAATCTAGAGTATAGTGTCTAGAGATCAGCGAGTCCAGAGTACAGAGCTCAGTGGGCCAGCATACGGTGACCTGAAAACAGGGTTCAGAGTTCCTGAATCCCTGGTCGAGAATGCAAAAATTCTGGGTCTATAGCCTTGACGCCGAGGGCCATAGTAAAAGTCCCGAACTCACAGCACCAGACTCAGCGTCCATATCTTGGAGTCTATAGTTCAGAGCTAGGAGTCCGCAGATCAGAGTTTCCAACGACAAGAGTTTAACGTTCACTGTTCATTGTTCAGATTCAGCAGGTCAATGTTCAGTATCCTGAGACCATAGGGAGACCTGCAAACCACGGTTCTGAGTCCCTGACTTACGAGTCGACTTCTGTTTCCCGAAACATGAACACTGACGGTTCTCTGATGGAGGGACGTGCTGGCGCTGGTGTCTACTGTCGTGAAATGAGATTGGAACAATCTCACTCACTAGGTAGATACTGTACTATATTCCAAGCAGAAATCTTTGCGATTATGTGCGGGGTGCAATCGGCCCTTCAACTGAGTTTGTCCGGCAGAGTTATAAACTTCTGCTCCGATAGTCAGGCTACAATCAAGGCCCTTAGCTCAGACAAATCCCGGTCCAAGCTAGTGATCGCGTGCCGAACCCAAATCGAAGAACTAAGCATTGTCAACACTATCTACCTTGTCTGGGTGCCCGGACATTGCGGTATTACTGGAAATGAATGGGCTGACGAATTGGCCAGGGCAGGTTCAGCGATTGACTTCGTTGGTCCTGAGCCCGCGCTGCCAATTTCGACAAGTTGGATACGGGAAAAAATACGGTCCTGGGCTTCGTTCGAGCACCGCAATTATTGGAGAAATCTACAAACGTGTCGCCAAACAAAGGCGTTTCTAGAACAACCATGCCCAGTGGTTTCGAAAAATCTCCTACATTTTTCGAAGCTCCACTGCGGCATGCTGACCAGGGCTTTAACCGGCCACTGCAAACTCAATTATCACATGGCAACTATTCAGCGCGCTAAGTCTTTTTCATGTGATCTTTGTGAATCCGACTACGGAACCTCATATCATCTGATATGCAACTGTCCAGCGGTAGCGCAATTGCGATTTCGAGTCTTCAGCCGTCCTTATATAGACGAAACCATGTTTGGTCGACTGAAACTCAGAGACATACTAAAGTTTCTTATCCAATGTGGTAAAGAGCTTTAGGCTTATTCGCAGGCAAGTTGAACTACTTGTGAGTTTAACTTACCTGTTGTTTATTTTTGTTTTGTGCTGTTATTTTTCCCACCCTTCCAATTCTACTTCCCCACACCTCCTTGTCCTTTCCTTCCGCTCAGGAAATGATGAAACACACGGCAAGGCACAAATCCCCGACTATGTACGGGGAACGTGCCATTTGAGCCAATATATTCTGTTTCTTGATTCCTGATTAAAGTCAAGAGCGCAGCATTCAGTGTATAGACCTCAGAGTGTAGTGTTCAGAGCTCAGTGTTGAGATTTTCGCGAGAGTTCTTGGTTCGAAATGAAAATTCGGGGGTGCTAGAGCTCAGAGGTCCAATAACTGTTCCAGTGATTTCAGCATCAAGAGTTCAGAATTTAGCATCTAGCTCTCAGAATTCTGAGTTCAAATATCCAAACTTTAGCTTCCAGAGTTAGTTCGGAACTAGGCGTTCAGAGTGCAGGTTTCGTAGTTCAGACTTCAGAGTTTCAAGCTCATAGTCGAAAGATCATAGTACATGGGCAGGGACCCGTGTACCATGTCTTGATTTTGAAATGTCACGTTTAGATGGCAGAGACCAGAGCAGATTAAACAGATTTTGAAGTTTGGAATCGAAATTCTGAAGCCCGTAGTTCAGAGTCTAGAGTCCAACATCCACCGTAAAATGTTCACAGTACGAACTGCGGTAAGAATTCGGAGATCAACGCTAGAATTCGGAGTCTGAGTTCAGTGTACAAAATCCAGAATAGTTTGGAGGGTTTGAGTTCGGCATCCTCAGCCCTGAGTCCTGAATTTCAGATTTTGAGTCCTGAGCCTTGAGATCTGTAATCACGCCAGCGCATACTCAGTGCCACAGTCCAACGTTTAGAGTTTGTAGTACAGAATCCCGAAGGCAGGTTTAAGAGTCAGTAATGTGCGATACAGCGTTCTTAGTTCTGCGGTCAGAAACTGGAACCCATGGTCCAAAGTCCATTTAGTTAAAAGGTTTACAATTCAATTCTATAACTTCGTACCGAGAGTTCACAGATTCGCGTTTCCGGCATCTAGGCTTACGGGAATTCATTAAAGCTCTAAGAGAATGGGAACAACGATCTAGACCCTAGAGTTGGAAAGAATCTAATGCCCGGAGCTGACATTACGGAATCCAAAGTCTAGACTCGTCAGACTAGATTCCTTATATTAGAAAGAGGTGGTCGGGATCCGCGACACAGTATCCGTAGCTCAAAATTCCATGCAGTCGAGTATTGTGTTGAGACTTGAGCTTGCCGTTTTTAGGATCAATTTTATTAATATAACCTTTCAATCAATAAATAGACTCTTAGTCTATAGTTGGCCATTCTATCAGTTAGAATAAAAACAGGGAAAAATGAGCATATAAAAGAAGTGAAAGTGGAACCTTTTCTCATACAAAAAAATTTGTCACATCGTTACAAGAACGAGCGTTATTCGAGTCGCTCAAAAGTACGACCGTTCGTTCTGCTTACCGCACCTGCTGCACCATCTGAATCTTACTGAATGATTCATTACTTTGGTTGATCGATGATAGAGGAGAATATTTCTCAGAAATGTCGTGAACTAATTATTACAAAGCAGGACATAGGTGAGATCGTTCTATGTTATTTTTCGATGCTCACTCCAGGGCTGAAAATGATTACATCTATTGACAGAAACAAACATATAAATAAATAGGTGCCGACCATTATCTTCCATAAAAGCACTCTGTCGATTAGTGGGAGATGGATTGTACATTTTCCTCCAACTATTCAGCTAACTCGCTGCTGGACGCTTTTGTTCAAAGGTATCGCTCAACAATACCATTGGGATAAAATCAGCAAACATAAAAAAAATCATCAATTCACATTGCATCACACGCATTTTTTGCTTGTAGCGCATCCCTGCCCCACAAACTGGACGAAGTACGAGATCATTCTCGAAAAGTAAAAAACAAATTATTCCGCCAGTTATCACCGCGAACCAAGCGGTTCACGGAATAAATTTCCCCGGGAAAAACAACATCTGTCTCAACAACGCCGATGATGAATGAAGCAGCGACAAATGTTCAGGTTTTTATTCTCAAACTCTCTCTGTCACGCAATACCTACTGATTCCAATCGATTGCACCTCCAGCATAGGACAAATTCAAAAAAAAATCCACCGTCTGATTTCAGTTCGACGTTGCTCCAAGCGAAATCTTCCATTCAACCAATTCACAGCCACCTCAGCAGGCCACGCTTTGGCAGAGCGAACGCACGTGCACGTGCGGCAGTTCTAATCATGCAAGTGACAAGCCACCAGCCAGCCAGCCAACTGGGGGACTGAATACGAGGTGCGATTTTTCCCTTCTTCCACTCCACGAAACATAATGATGCTCCGCAGGTTGCATAACGCGTAGGTGCTGAGGCGGTAGCACACGGCATTCAGATAGTATAGTGAATGTGACGATGTGTGTGTATTCATTCGGTGACGAATGCCGATGTCAAGAAGAAAAAAACCCATTGCGGTCGGGTGGTGGTGCGACTGTGTTCTAAAGGACATAAATAACCAGGTTTTCCCTTCGTCTGCGGATCGAATTAGTCGATGGCTGATGCTGCCGCCGTAGCTTGTTCAAAACCTTCGGAAGTTATCGGTAGATGAGAAAGTCCCACCTCAAACAATGATTCTTCTTTTGGCTTCGTTTGCTACTACTGCAACTGACAGCATCATCAGTCGTGGTTAGTGCCAGAGCCCTATCGTTACTGCAGAAAGCACATCGTCAGAGTGCTTGTCGCCAGTCGGAAACAGTTTTTTTTTTTCGCGCTCACCAGAAAAATGAAAAATCATCGCAATGCAACTAACCAACTGCTGCCGCTGTCAACCCCGAAAAAAAAAGATGCAAACCATAAAAACCGGTTACCATTCTTCGTTTCTTTGCTACAATATACAGCCTAACAATGACATGAAAAGCGTCGTTGGGTGTTTTTTTTTTGGTCGGCGCCTACTATTGTTTTGTGTTTTTTTTCTCTGTTGATCTCAAATTCGGTTGGGATTTTTGACAAATGTTTTGCTTCACACGCGCTCTTGAGGCAACCCGTCGGTGGATAGGATTTGTGGCAGCTTTGGCAACAATAGTATCAACCATAACAACAACAACAAAAAACCGCAGCCGCACGGGGGCCGGTATGATTGATGACAATGGTGGACCATAAATAAGCTTCGGTTATTTTTTTTTCCTCCATCGTACGTTGTTTGTGCAATTTTCTCTTATCAGTCAACTGCAGAAGTTGATTTGTTTTTGAGAGTGGCGAGCATTTGTGATAATACCCATGAAATTGATGGAAAATAAGTCTTTGTGTTGAGCTGTTGCAGAACAGCATCCTTGAATTCATGGGATGCCAAATCGACAACCACCGATTTTGAAGTAACTCTGAATTCTGAACTCTTGGCGTTGAAAATTGGATTCATTTTGGAATACGAAATCTGAGTTCGGGACTGGGAACTCCAGACTCTGAATACTAGTATTGTGCCTTTGGACTCTAGACGTCAAAGATCTAAATTCTGAGTCGCGTACGCCGCTATATGGATTTCTAACTCTGAACTCTAAGTTACTGATACCAGAATCTGGGTTCTGTACTCCGGCTCTTGGCTCAGAATTGCGCATAATATACACGGCATACTTACAACAGACCGACCTTGAAGATTTGAGAATGGCAGTCTCGTACTCAAGGTTGAGATTTCCATTATTTGTCTGTCGTCTTGTGTTCTCTGGACTCTGTCTTCTGTCCATAAGCCTCGGTTCATCCGTACTCTATCCATTTTTGATTTCTTCGATTTTCCCATTCTACAATTTTCCAGTCTTCCAATTTTTTAATTTTCCAGTGTTCCAATTCTTCAGTTTTTCCATTTTCCAATTTTTCGGTTTTCCAATGCTCCAAATTTTTAAATTTTCCAAGATTCCCATTTTTCAATTTCCCAATTTTTCAATATTCCAATCTCCAATGTTCCAATTTTCCTTTTTCCACTGCCTTCTATTATTTATCAATATTTTATCATTTCAATTTTTCAATGTTTCAATTTCTGTATTTTCCTATTACTCTGCTTTTTCTACTTATTCTGCCTTTTTCCTATTGTCCTGCTTCTGCATTTTTTTGCTCTTTGCTGTTTTTTTTGGGGTTTCACTTTTTCTGCATCTTTTGCTTTTTCTGCTTCTTCTTTTTTCCCTTTTCCTGCGATTTTTCTGTTTTTACTACCTTTTCTGATTCTGATTCATTTAGCTTTCTGCTGCTGGTATTTTTCTTATGCTTTTTCGTTTTTAAACTTTTTCTGCATTTTGCTGCTCTTTCTATGTTTTCTGCTTTCTCTGCTCTTTTAAAATCTTTGTACTTTTTCTGCTTCTTTATCTTTCCTTTTCCGCTTCTATTTTATTTTTCCTTTTCAATTGTTCTACCCTTTTCTGCTTTTTCCCTGCTTCTTCTGCCTTTGCTTCTTTTTCCTGTTTTTTTGGTTTTTCTTTTTCGCTTTTTTACTCTTTTCTGCTTTTTGTTTACTTTTTCTACCTTTTTGGATTCGTCTTCTTCTGCTTTTTATGTTTTTTTGGTTCTGCTTTTTCGGAATTTTTCCTTTTTCTGCTTCTATTTCTTTCTATTTTTCTCTGCCTCTACATTTGTTTACTTTTTTTCTGATTTTTGCAGCCTTTTCTGTTCTTTGTTTTTTTTCTACGTTTTCTACTCTTTGTGATATTTTTGATTTTTGTATTTTTTTTTTCTAATTTCTGCCTATTTCTTCTGTCTTTTCTGTGTTTAACTGCAACTATTTCTGCTTTTTTTTGCTTTTTCTCCTTCTGCTTGTTCTGTTTTTTGCTTTTTCTTTTATTTTTGCGTTTTCTGCTTCCACATTTTTTTTGCTTTTTCTGCTCTTTTCTGCCTTTTTTTTCTTCTGCTTTTTCAGCATCTTCCGCTTTTTCTGGTTTTTTTGCTTTTTCTGCTCTTTTCTGTTATTCTGGTTCTTCAGATCTTTTTGCTATTTTTCTTACCTTTTTGCTTTTCCGGCTTTTTCTGTTTCTTCTGCTTTCCTGTTTTTTTTTACTTTTTCTGCATCTTCTATTTTCTTTTGCTTTTTCTGATTCTGCTTTTTTGCTTTTCTGTTTTGCTGCCTTTTCTGTTTTTTCCGGCTTCTTGTTCTTCTAATTTTTCTGCTTATTTCTGCTTATTTCTCCTTTTTCTACTTTTTTCTACTTCTGTTTTTTCTGCTTTTTTGTGTTTTTTTGTGTTTCTTTTTGCGTTTTCAATTTGTCTGCTTTTCCTTTCTTTTTTGATTTTTTAGATTTAGATTTGATTTGAAAAAATTCTTTTCTGCTTCTTCTATTGTTCCTGCTTTTTCTGCTTCTAGTTTTCTTCTGCCTTTTGTTTTTCTGCCTGTTCTACTTTTTCTGCTTTTCCTGCTTCTTCCGGTTCTTTCTGCTTTTTTTACCTTTTCTGCTTCTTCTGTTTTTTCTGGTCGTTTTGGTATTGCTTAACTTTTTACTTTTTTGGCCTTTTCTGCATTTTCTGTTCTTCAGCTTTTTCTACTCTTCTCATTACTCTACTATTTACTCAAAAATATCAGAAAGAGTAGATCTGATATTTTAGTTTTTTTGCTGTTTGTGTTTTTTCTGCATCTTCTGCCTTTTCTGATTTTTTCTGATTGTCTTCTTTTTCGCTCTTTTCTGTTTTTACTTTTTCTGCCTTCTGCTGCTTTTCCCGCTTTTTCTGTTTCTTCTACTTGTTCTGACATTTTTTACTTTGTTTGCTTCTTCTATTTTCTCTTGCTTTTTCGGCTTCTGCCTTTTTGCTTTTTCTGTTTTCTGCTTTCTCCTATTTCTTGTTTTTTTCTGCTTCTTCCTGATTTTTCTACTTCTGTTTTCCTGCTTTCATTTTTGGTGTTGCTGCTTTTACTGTTTTTCTGCTTTTTTCTACCTCTTTGATTTTTTTTTAGATTATTCTGCTATTTTTTGCCTTTTTCTATCATTCTACTTTTTCCGTTTGCTGCTTCTTGTGTTTGCTTCTTCTGCTTACTCTACTTTTTCTTTTTTTCCTGCTTCTGCTTCTTCTATTTTTTTCTTGCTTTTTCTGCTTCCGCGTTTTTGTTTTTTCTGTCTTTCTGCTTTTTCCTGCTTCTTGTTTTTTTTCTTTTTGTACTTTTTCTGATTTTCCCGATTCTTTCTGTTTTTTCTACATTTTCTGTTTTTCTGCTCTTTTTGGTGTTTCTTGCATTTTTACTTTTTCTGCTTTTTTGCTCTTTCTGTTTTTTCGGCCTTTTCTACTCTTTTTCTGTTTTTACTGTTTCTAACTGCAACTATTTCTGTTTTTTTTTGTCTTTTCTCCGTCTGCTTGTTCTGTTTTTTGCTTTTTCTTTTATTTTTGCGTTTTCTGCTTCCACATTTCCTTTGCTTTTTCTGCCTTTTCAGATTCTTCTTCTTCTTCAGCATCTTTCGCTTTTTCTGTTTTTTTTTGCTTTTTCTGCTATTCTGAATCTTTTGCTTTTTCTGCTATTTTTCTTACCTTTTCGGCCTTTTCTGTTTATTCTGCTTTTCCTGATTTTTTTACTTTTTCTGCTTCTTCTATTTTCTGTTGCATTTTCTGATTCAGCTTTTTTGATTTGCTGCCTTTTCTGTTTTTTTCCTGCTTGTTTTTCGGCTTTTACTAATTTTCTGCTTCTTCCTGCCTTTTCTACTTGTTTTTCCTGCTTTTTTGGTGTTTTTTTCTTTTTTAGTCTGTCTGATTTTCCCTTCTTTTTTGATTTTTTGTGAATTTGTCTGCATTTTTCGCTTTTTTTGCCTTTTTACTTCTTTTAGTTTTCCTGCTTTTTTGCTTCTAGTTTTCCTTCTGCTTTTTCTGTTTATCTGCCTATTCTACTTTTTTGCTTCTGTACTTTTTCTGCTTCTTCAGGCTCAGATTTTTTTGCATTTTCTGCTTCTTCTGTTTTTTTCTGGTCTTTTTGGTATTGCTTCATTTTTTTACTTTTTCTGCTCTTCCTGTTTTCCGTTTTTTCTACTCTTTTCTTTACTCTACTCTTTCTGATATTTTTGCTTTTTCTTGCTTTTTGTGTTTTTTCTGCTTTCTGCATCTTCTACCTTTTCTGATTTTTTCTGCTTGTCTGCTTTTTTGCGCTGGTGCTCCTCGTTTCTGTTTTTTCATTTTCGCTTTTTCTGCTTCTTTTCTCGCTTTTTCTGTTTCTTCTACTTTTTCTGATTTGTTTGCTTCTTCTGCTTACTCTACTTTTTCTGTTTTTTTCTGCTTCTGCTGTTCCTGCTTTTTCTGCTCCTTCCATTTTTTCTTGCCTTTTCTGCTTCCGCGTTTTTGTTTTTTCTGCCTTTCTGCTTGTTCCTGCTTCTTGTTTTTTCTTTTTGTACTTTTTCTGCTTCTTCTGTTTTCTTGCTCTCTTTGGTGTTTCTTGCATTTTTACTTTTTCTGCTTTTTTGCTCTTTCTGTTTTTTCGGCCTTTTCTACTCTTTTTGATATTTTTGTTTTTTCTTGCTTTTTTGTTTTTTCTGCTTTCTGCATTTTTCTGCTTCTTCTGTCTTTTCTGCTTTTTGCACTGTTTCTGCTCTTTTCTGCTGTTTTACTTTTTCTGCTTTTTGCTGCCTATTCAGTTTCTTCTGTTTTTTTTCACTTTTTTTGCTTCTATTTTCTCTTGCCTTTTCTGATTCTACTTTTTTACTTTTCTGCTTTCTATGTTTTCTGTTTTTTGTGCTTCTTGTTTTTTCTGCTTCTTCCTGCTTTTTCGACTTTCTTCTTCTTTTTCCTCCTTTTTTGGTGTTTCTTGTTTTTTTGCTTTTTTCAGCTTCTTTGATTTCTTGTATTTTCCGGGTTCTTTCTGTCTTTCTACTATTTCGTTTATCTGTTTCTCATTTTTGCTTCAACTGCTTTTTATACCTTTTCTGCCTCATCTACTTCTTTTGTTGTGCCTGCTTCCACTTTTTCTTACTTTTTCTGCTCCTGCTGGTTTGTTTTGTCTGTTTTCTGTCCATTCTGCTTGTTCCTGTATCTTACTTTTTCTGTTTCTTCAACTTTTTTGGCGCTTCTTACTTTTTCTGTTTTTCTGCTTTTTGATTTTTTTTTTAAGATTTTTTGCTTTTTCGTGTGTTTATGTCTTGTACTTTTTCTTTTTTTGCGTCTTGTTTTTCCTCATATTTTGCTTCTTCTGCTTTTTCAGTTGATTCTACTTATTTTTGCTTTTTTCTACTTCTTTTTGTTGTTCTTGTTTTTTCTACTCCTATTTTATCTTACCTTTTCTGCTTCTGCTTTTTTTCTTGCCTTTTGTACTTTTCTTGCTTTTTCCGGCACATTCTGCTTTTTCTACATTTTCTGCTTCTTCTGTTGTCCCTGCTCTTTTTTGGTGTTCCTTGCTTTTTTACTTTTTCTGCTTTTTTTTACTTTTTCGGCTTCTGCTTTTTATCTGGTATTTCCACTTTTTCTACGTTTTCTATTCTTTTTGATAATTTAGCTTTTTCTGCTTTCTGCCTTTGCTGCTTCTGATTTTTTCTGCTTTTGCGCAGTTTCTGCTTTTTTTACTTTTCTGCTTTTGCTACTTTTTTATTTCTTGTTTTTACTGCTTTTTCTACTTTTTCTGTTTTTCCTGCTGTGTTATGGTTTTTCTTGCATTTTCTGGTTTTTTCTTTTTTCTGACTTTTTGTTTTTTGCTAGATTTTTCTTTATTTTTTCTGTTCTTTCTCATTTTTTTGTCTTTCTACTTTTCTTTTTATTCCTTTTGTATTTGCTTCTTCTGCTCTTTTACTTTTTCCGTTATTTCTACATTTTTTGCTTTTTATGCTTCTGTTACTCCTGCTTTCCCTGCTTCTTCTATTTTTCTGCTTGTTTTTTTGTGTTTTTTTCCTGTTTTCCACCCCTTATGCCTTTTTCTGTTTTGTGATTTTTGTACCTTTTCTTGTTTTTCTTGCCTTTTTTGCTTCTTCTGCTGTTTCTGCTCTTTTTTACTTCTGTTGTTCCTGTTGTTTCCTGCTTCTTCTATTTTTGCCTTTCCTGATTCTGCTTTGTTGCTTCTTCACTTTTTCTGTCCTTTCGGCAATTTCTACTTTTTCCTTCTTGTTTTTTCTACCTATTGTAATTTTTCTGCTTCTTCCGGCTCTTTCTGCCTATTCTATATTTTCTGCCTCTCCTGTTTTTCCTGCTCTTTTTGGCTTTTCGTGCTTTTCCTGACTTGTCTTTACATTCTTGTTTTGTTTTTCTCATTTTTCTACTTTCTTTTTTCTGCTTCTTGTTTTTTTCTGATTTTTCTTCTTTCTGATTTTTTTGTTTTTTCTGCTTTTTCTCTTTTCTCGTTTGTCTGCTTTTTATGATTTTTTTTTTGCTTTTTCTAATCTTTCTGTTTTTTCTGCTTCTACTTTTTTTTGTTTTTTCTTCCCTTCTCTGTTTGATTAACTTCTGCTTTTTCTGTTTTTCCCTTTTTCTCTTTTCAGTGTTTTCCACTTCTGCTTTTTTCCTGCTCCTCTGATTTTTCTACTCTTTTCTGCTGTTTCCAGCTTTTTCTGTTTATTTTTCTGCCAAATGAAAGAATTCTGCCTTTTTACTTTTTTCTGTTTTTTTTCGTGCCTTTTCTGAATTTCTCTGCTTTTCCTGCTTCTGCTTTTTTGCGTTTTCTGCTTTTTCTCCTTTTCTCTGTCTGCCTTTTCTTGCTTTTTCTGTTTATCTGCTTTTTTCCTGATTTTTCTGCTTCTTCTCTTTTTCTTGCTTTCTCCTGCTTTTTTTCCTGATTTTCTGCTTTTTTCTACATTTTCTTCTTCTGTTTTTCTTGCCTTCTCCTGCCTCTTCTATTTTCTGCTTTTTCTGCCAAATGAAGGAATTTAAACACGGCCGCCTTTTCACTTTTTCTATTTTTCTTGTATTTTCTGCTTTTTCCACTCCTGCTTTTTCTGTTTTTCTGCTTTTTTATATCTCTTTTGCTTTATCCTGCTTTTTCTTGCTTTTTTCTGCTTTTCCACTTTTTCTGCTTATTTTGATTTTCCTGTTCTTTTCTGCTTTTATTTTTTGCTTTTTGTGCCAAAAGAATGAATTTAATCATGGGTGCCTTTCTATTTTTCTTGACTTTTCCGCTCTTCTTTGCCTTTTCTACTTCTGCTTTTTGTTTTGCTTTTTCTTGCTATATCTGCTTTTTCCACTTCATCTGTTTTTTTCTTTTTTCTTTCCTGTTTCGCTTTCTCTTCCTTTGCTATTTCTCCTTTTTTGTGTTTTGCCTTTTTCCTTTTTTTGTCTTTTCTTTTTGTTTTTTTCCCACTTTCAATTTCAGCTTTTTGTTTTTCCTACTTTTTCTGCCTTCTTATTTTCGCTTTTTCTGCTCTTTCTACTTTTCAGATTCTTCTGCATATTTGGCTTCCTCTGCTTTTTTGCTTCTTCTGTTTTCTCCTGCTTCTGCTTTCTTTTGCTTTTTTACCATGGATGGCTCGCTCTATTTTTTTCATGTCGAAGAAAACTCCACGCGAAACAATTTTCAATTCGGACACCCCATTCCACATTCTGCTATGTGTGTATTTTTTATCTCAAGCCATCAGAAAGCTTTTATTTCTACCACCACTGGGTTGATTAGACTTCATAAGCGAATCTCTTGTGGAAACTGTAAGAAGCAACCTTTTGTCTACGACCGTCTAACAAACAATTCGCTTCCAATTGCAATTTCGCCCAGTCGGACCAGGTCTGAACTGTGAATTCAGTGTACGAACATAATCGGGCTTTGAATTCTAGATCACAACTTCTTTGACGAAATGGTCGAAGACCATGCACCTCCACCGAACCGTTGTCAATGGAGACGCGATGTTATTTAGTAGAAAAATTCCAATTTTACCTTTTTGCCTCGCCTACTGATTCGGACTTTTTCCTCTCTTACGGGCGACGGTAAAATTAATTAACAAATTGACGGTCGTATTTTTCCACCCGGTCACTATCAATTTCCTGATGTCGAACCCACCTAAAATTCATTACCGAAAACCGGAAATAAGCACTGTCAGCTCGACGCATCACATCACAAAATAAGCTAAAAAATTTCATTTCATTCGAATCGGCTTTCGTTTTTCTGTCCTTCCAGCAACACACACACACACACACAAAAGCGAAAAAGAAAGTCATTGCGAACGACTTGATTTAGCTCTTCAATCCTCCGTCATGCCAATCCGGACCGGTTCGGGGCGAAAAAAAACGATCCATTCCGCTACGGGTTTTTGCTTCATTCTGCCTGGCCCTTGATGATTCGAATTACAATTTCGACGGCTTTGGCAATCAGTTTTTTTTTTCGTCCGTAGATTTTTCACCGCCTCAAGAACCGAACGAAGTTCGGAAGAGTCGTTTGATGTTCCCCGACCGGTAAGAGCCTCTTGATTTAAACGTGAAGTGTCGAATCATTAGTGCTAGCTTGCCGTATTCCCCCGCATTCGATTCTGATTGCCAGATTAAATCCCCTCTGCGAGTTTTTCTCGGATGTAAAGCAAAATGAATCAACAAAGCAGGCGAAGTTGTTCCTTCCCTTCGACCATAGGGGCACAGTTCAGCTGTCAAACTAAAACCGCAGCCTACTTGATTTATTGCTTCGATCAAAGGCTGGATGGATTGCTGGCCATTTATAACCGGATTATGACGGCTAGTTATAAGACCCGGGTGGGTCCTTTCAGCCGGTGAATCGATCCGGAAAGTTCCTGTAAATGATTTACAACCAATTGGGAGCTTTTTCCCCGCGTGAACTGTTAAATTATATCCTGTCTTATCCGGTGAGCGTTATGATTGAATTACGGGAAACATCACTCAGTCGGCAGCACGGAATTACACGCCGGACATGTTTCTAAGCCCTGTGTTCTGTATTGAAAGCAATACACGGTTGGAAACTACACTCCCATTCATCGTTCCGCTGTTAGCCGGTTTGTGTTTGTTTTAGCAAACAATATTCCATAATTCATGTGAACTGTTGCTGCTGCTGTTGCTGCCACAACTTCTGCTTTTACTGTTGTACGTCCATTCGCTCGTGAAAAGTAGTGCCACTCGTAAAACGAGAAGATTTGCCCGCCCTTTCACTCCACGCGGGGCTATGAATACGGAATTTCAGAGGGCAGCAGCACGGGGCGGGAACACGGTTCACCGTCATTCGTTTTCACTAAAACGTGTGCCCCCCCCCCCCCCTCTGCTCCGTTCGCTCTAGTTCAACCTTGTTGTTTCTCCCTGCACATACCTACTCTCAAATGACAAGGATAAATGGGGAGCCGTATTATATTAGTGAAGGAGAAAGGAACAGCGACGACGACGGCGACGGTCGGGGACAAAAAGTAAAGTTTAACAACCCACCTATTCTGCGCTGATCTACCTTAGACCTTCCATACCGTTTTGAATAGACAACGTTGCCATGGTAGAATAGGGGGAGGTACAACTGAAGCATTTATAAGCTTTTTCTTCTCCTCCTACATCCCTACTGGCACTTTTGTTTATGGCCGTCACAAACAGAAGAGCCTTCTAGAATATGCACTCGCATATTTCCCATGCGCAATTCCATGGCCTGCTTTTCGACGAGGGGTGTTTTTTTTTTATTTACATAAACTGTACGCTTTATGCTGTACAGTAGATCTGTCTGCTGGAGATATGCGGCTGATGTAGACGCGTGGCTGGAGATAAGTCAAGGGGGCTTTTCGTGTCGAGTAAATGATGGGTTTTATTTTTACTTTTCCGGCTCAAATTTGTAGGGGTGCTCGCTAAAACGCACGGCAGATAGGAACTATTAGCCAGGCAGGTGAATCTGTGCAACAGCTTCACTGTTGCATGGGTTCTGTTTTCCTGTTTTATTCTTGGCTGTTCATTAGGCAATCTTTATTCCGCTTGACTCTGGGATTTTTTGCGTTAGTACAGCTAACCAAGTGAAAACCATTGAAATAAGTTAAAAACCTTTGTTTTGCTTTAATTTCGATTTGAAAATCGTTTATCAATATTGCTTCTTCTTATTTATCTTTCGTCTTTTTCAGTGTTTCGTTCAATTTGTTTCTGCGATTGTATCAACTTTGTTTTTGATTATATTTTACTCAGTGTGCTGGCATGTGCCTACTCAATCGAGGCCAGATGGAAGCATTTAAACGGGGCTGCCGATCCCATTACATATCTCGGTGTGCTCAACGATTGCGGTACCAATGGAAGAAAGTGTAAAACCACTTTGTCTTACTAACTACACTCGCTGACTGATTTTTCTGCGCTCTGTTTTTACTGATTCTTCTGCTTTTTCTGCTTCTTCTGTGTTTATTACATTTTCTACTTTTTCTACTCTTTTCTCATTTTTCTGCTTCTGCTTGTTATGATTTTTTTGCTTTTCTAATATTCTCGTTTTTTCTACTTTTTTTGCTTTTTCTTGCTTTCTCTGCCTTGTTTACTTCTGCTTTTTAACTTTTCAACGTTTTCTGCTTTTTTCCTGTCCTGATTTTTCTGCTGTTTCTGTTTATTTTTCTGCCAAATGAAAGAATATTGCCTTTTTGCTTTTTTTTGTTTTTTCGTGCCCTTTCTGATTTTTTCTGCTTTTCCTACTTCTGTTTTTTGCGTTTTCTGTTTTTCTGTCTTTTTGGCTTTTTACAGCCTTTTCTGCTTTTTTTTATTTCCTACTTTTTCCGCTTTTATCTGCTTCTGCTTTTTATGATTTCTTTTCCATTTTTCACTTTTTCTGCTCTTTGTTTTTTCTACTGCTTTTCTCTGTCTTGTCTACTTTTGCTTTTTCTTGTTTTTTCTGTTCATCTGCTTTTTCCTGATTTTTATGTATTTTCTACTTTTTCTTCTGTTTTTTCTTGCCTTCTCCTGCTTTTTTGCATCTTCTGCCTCTTCTATTTTCTGCTTTTTTTCTACCAAATGAAAGTATTTAGATATGACTGCCTTTCCACTGTTTTCACTTTTCTTGTCTTTTCTGCTTTTTCTACTCCTGTTTTTTCTTGCTATTTCTGTTTCCTGCTTTTTATAACTCTTGCTTTTTTCTGCTTTTCCACTTTTTCTGCTTCTGCTTATTCTGATTTCCCTGTACTTTTCTGCTTTTTATACTTTTTCTAGTTTTTTTGCTTTTCTGCCAAAAGAAAGAATTTAATCATGGGTGCCTTTCTACTTTTTCTTGCCTTTTTAGCTCTTTTTTGCCTTTTCGTTACTTCTGCTTTTTTGTGCTTTGCCTTTTTCCTTTTATGTCTTTCCCGCTTTTCCACTTTTCTGCTTTTTTCCTGCTTCTTCTATAATTTCTGCTTTTTCTCCAACTTCTGCCTTTTTTGCTTTTTCTGCTGTTTCTTGTTCTTTCTATTTTTCTGCCAAATGAAATTTTTTGCCTTTTTACTTTTTTCTGTTTTTTGTGCCTTTTCTGATTTTCTATGCTTTTCCTACCTCTTTTTTTCGTTTTCTGTTTTTGTTTGCAGTACCTTTTCTGCTTTTTTACTTCCTACCGTTTCCTCTATTATTTGCTTTTTATGATTTCTTTTCCATTTTTCACTTTTTTCTGCTCTTTGTTTTTTCTGCTTCTTCTGCATTTTTCTGTCTTATCTACTTTTGCCTTTTCTTGCTTTTTCTGTTTATCTGCTTTTTTCTGATTTGTCTGCTTTTTCTGCTTCTGTTTTTCTTGCCTTCTCCTGTTTTTTACATCTTCTGCCTCTTCTATTTTTTGCTTTTTCTGCCAAATGAAAGAGTTTAAATATCCACTTTTTTACTTTTTCTTGCCCTTTCTGCTCTTCTCTGCTTTTTCTACTCTTGATTTTTCTTGCTATTTCTGTTTTTCTGCTTTTTTATATCTTTTTTGCTTTTTTCACCTTTTCTGCTTTTCTGTGCTTTTTCTACTTCTGCTTTTTATTTTTCTAGCTTGTTCTTTTTTTGCTTTATCTGCTTTTCCACAAAGCTTCTTCCACTTTTTCTGCTTTTTTCCTACTTCTATAATTTCTGCTTTTTCTCCAATTTCTGTCTTTACTGCTTTTTCAGCTGTTTTTTGCTTTTTGTGTTTGTTTTTTTCTTCTTCCAAATAAAAGAATTTCAACACGGCAACCTTCCTATTTTTTCAGTTTTTTCTTGCATTTTATGGTTTCCTCTGCTTTTTCTACTTCTGCTATTCCAGCCTTTTCTGATCTTTCTGTTTTTTGCTCTTTCTTGCCTTTTCTTCTTCACTTTTTCTCTTGTTTTTTTGCTCTTTCTGCTTTTTCTTTTTTATGCTTTTTGCCTTTCCTTGCTTTCTGTTTTTCAACTTTTTTGCTTCTTCTACTCTTTCTGTTTCTTTCCTGCTCCCTCTGATTTTTATGCATTTTTTCTTTTTCTACTATTCCTGCTCTTTTCTGCGTCTTCTATTTTTTGTTTTTTCTTGCATTTTCTCTACCTTTTCTATTTCTGCTCTTTTCAGATGTTTCCGCTGTTTTGCCTTTTTATGCTTCTTTTTATTTTTTCTGCTTCTGATTTTTGTTGCTTTTTCTGCTTATTCTAATTTTTCTGCCTTTTCCTTCCTTTTCTGCTTTTTTCGTGCTCCTGATTTTTCCGCTCCTGCTTTTTCTGCATCTGCCCTTTTTGCTTTTTCAAATTTTTTACTGTTTCTGTTTCCTGCTTTTTCTACCAAATGAAAGAATTTAAACATGGCCGCCTTTCCACTTTTTCTTGCCTTTTCTGCTCTTCTCTGCTTTTTCTACTCCTGATTTTTCTTGCTATTTCTTTTTTTCTGCTTTTTTATATCTTTTCTTGCTTTTTTCACTTTTCCTGCTTTTTCTGTGCTTTTTCTACTTCTGCTTTTTTATTGTTCTTACTTTTTCTTTTTTTTCTGCTTTTCCACAAAGCTTCTTCCGTTTTTTCTGCTTTTTTCTTGCCTGTTTCGTTTTTCTGTGCCTTCGCTACTTCTGCTTTTTTGTGTTTTGCCTTTATTCTTTTTTGTCTTTTCCGCTTTTCCATTTTTTCTGCTTTTTTTCTACTTCTACAATTTCTGCTTTTTCTCCAACTTCTGTCTTTTTTGCTTTTTCAGCTGTTTTTTGCTTTTTCTGCTTTTTGTTGTATGTTTTTTTCTTCTTCCAAATAAAAAAATTTAAACACTGCAACGTTTCTATTTTTTTCTGTTTTTTCTTGCATTTTATGGTTTCCTCTGCTTTTTCTGCTTCTGCTATTCCTGCTTTTTCTGATCTTTCTGTTTTTTTTTTGCTTTTTCTTGCCTTTTCTCCTTCACTTTTTCTCTTCTACTTTTTTGCTTTTTCTTCTTTTTCTGCTTTTTGCCTTTTCTGTTTTCTACTTTTTTTGCTTCTTCTACTCTTTCTGCTTTTTTCCTGCTCCCTCTGAGTTTTATCTATTTTTTTTGCCTTTTCTGCTTTTTCTACTATTCCTGCTCTTTTCTGCGTCTTCTATTTTTTCTTGCCTTTTCTCTACCTTTTCTACTTCTGCTCTTTTCTGATGTTTCCGCTGTTTTGCCTTTTTATTCTTTTTTTTGTTTTTCTTCTTCTGCTTTTGATTTTCGTTGCTTTTTCTACTGATTCTAATTTTTCTGCCTTTTCCTTCCTTTTCTTCTTTTTTCGTGCTTCTGATTTTTCCGCTCCTGCTTTTTTTGCTTTTTCCAATTTTTTACTGTTTCGGTTTCCTGTTTTTTTCAGTTTTTTTGCTTTGTCTGCCAAATGAAAGAATTTGAACATGGTTGCCTTTCTACTTTTCCTGGCGTTTTCTGCTTTCCTGTTTTTTTTTGAATTTTCTGTTTTTATGATGTTTTCGATTTTTACTGCCTTTTGTGCTTTTTCTACTTCCTGCCTTTTCCGCTCTTATCTGCTTCTGCTTTTTATGATTGCTTTTCCTTTTTTCACTTTTTTTCTGCTCTTTGTTTTTTTTTTGGCTTTTCTACTACTTTTCTCTGTCTTGTCTACTTTTACCTTTTCTTGCTTTTTCTGTTTATCTGCTTTTTCTACTATTCCTGCTTTTTTCGCCTTATCTGCTTTTTATTCATTTCTGTATCAGCCTTTCATGATTTTTTTTTCATATTTTGCTTTTTCTTGCTCCTTCTAATTCTTCCGCTTGTTCTATTTTCTGCTTTTTCTACTTTTGTATTGCCTCTTCTGATTTTTATGCCTATTCTATTTTTTTCTTTTTCTGTTTCCTGCTTTTTGTTTTTTTTCTGCCAATTGAAAGAATTGAATTGCTTTTCTACTTTTTCTTGTCTTTTATACTTCTGCTTTTTCTTGCTATTTCTGTTCTGTTGTTTTCTGTTTTTTGTGCTTGTTCTTTTTCCCGATTTTATGCTTTTTTCCGTTTTTTATTTCTTTTTTCTGCTTTTTCTATTTTTTTTCAACTTTTTCTGCCAGATGAAAGAGTTCAAACATGGCTGCCGATCCTACTACATAGGATCGACGATTACAATTCCGGTGGAAGGAACTAAAAAACCACGTTGTCGCGTCTTACCACTAAACTCTTTGACTCTTCTCCAAATTTTTGTTGTTGACAGATGCCGTCAGAAAATACTCGTCAGCTGCGCTCCTCCGTCTTAACCACAAAATTATTGGAGTAGTTCCTTCGTTTTAGGCTCGTAGCTGAGCGTTAGCGTTCCTCTGTTTAACGGCATAATAGGACAAGGCCATATCTGACCAAAAGATCACATCCTCCTTCGCCTGTTACTTCTAGATGAAGGCGGCATCTCTCGGCAAACAGTACAAACTATATCTTTCCGTTCACCTCAAGCCCCGCCGGAACGAACAGCAGCTTGGATATTCCGTTCTCGCCAATCTGCAGTCGCAAAAGCATTTTCTTCGAGAACTTGCTGTAGGGGATATATTTGACGTTATCGCTTACGTTCCCTGGCAGTCGTTGCCGTTCAGCGTCTAGAAGATCTCGTCATCATGATCTCGACGACGCATTTCGCCGGAAAGTTGTTCAGTGGCTTCTTCTGGGTGATGGGTGTTTGCTGCTCCGATACGGCCGACCTCGACTGACGCTTCCGCACAACAATGTCCATTTTGTCCAGATACTTCTTCACCGTGTGTCTGGTTGTTCCGACCTACCGATCCGTCCATTGAGCGGATCGATGAGGCCACCTTGCCAGCGATCTTCCTCGTCAGCTTCTACTGCACTTTACGTTTGCGTAGTACCGTCGGGCGGTCGAAAACAGGTTTCCGTTCAACGCTCTTGAGTTTTTTTTTCAGAAGGAGTCGGCTATATCCGACGGACACAAAGTTTCTCACGATGTTCAATTTCTTCATTTCGAGGCTGAACTGGCAATACGAACGAACCATCGAGGGTAGTTGTTTGATAATTTTAGCTGCGGCTGCTGCAACGCTGTCATTTTTTTCCAGTGTGCAACAGGGTTGCTATGATCGGCGATGCAGCTTAGCCTGGTCACTTTTTGCAACATCACTCGATCTCGAAGAGCGCCGGGCTGAAAAAATTTCCTTCTAGCCTAAAACAACACCTGTAAAATTTGGTGCCGATCCAAGAAAAATTAATGGACCCGAAAATGGATTGAAGAGAGCCAATGGCAATGTTATTGAAATTTTGCATTTCATGGCATTTTTCCTTATATAAACTATTTTAAAACTACTAGAATTAATATGAAATTTCATGCATAATATTTTTATTGATGCGAGAAATAAATACGATGTGGTTATCAGCTACTGAAGCTGGAGTCTCTAACCTGTACATTCAGACAATGAATATCTAGAATAAAAACGGTTGAAAAAAAGTAGATTTCAATGTCATCCCGACTGCGATGAGATAACTGAAGTGTATTCGACAAATAATGATTTCTTTACTCATCACAGAAGACCATGCTACTACTATGTGTCCCATTCCTTATGTACTACAGTCAATTATTATTGACAATGAGAATGGTTGAAGGACGTCCATAATTTCACTTTCCTTGTACTGGCTAGGTATATGTGCAGACCAAACAAAATAAGATCTGCTTTTTAATCTGATGCGATAAAATACGGAAATGTGAAAAAATGGATCAAAGGTCTCCTATTCAACGAATTTTAATCCGCCCCAAAAAACATAGTTTACCCTTTCCTCAGAGGCAATTAAAATAATTGGAAACATATGCTGTATCCCTTAACAGCACGGCGACAACAAAAAAGTGAAGCCTATCCGGTCAGTCAGTCTGCTCTTGCTCGCACAACACGTCGATAGTGTGTGTACTGGATTTCAGTTCACCAGGACCAATCGGAGACTGTACCAAGAAGAGCCGTCACCCGTTAGGGCTAGTTAGTCAGCTACGGAACAAGTAAAACAGTGATTAAAACTTTTCCACCCGACCCACCAATGTAAACAAAGAGGCCTTTTTCAGGGAACCCCTTCCCGTGAACAACAGTATACCATATGCGAACACATGTCGCTTTTCAACATTTCACAACACAGTAGGCGACGAGGACAAACATTCTAATCTGTGGGGAAGATCTGCTTGTCGTCGCGTCCATCGTCCACTAGCGGCTGACCGTTTTTTGGGGGTTGGCGTCAAGGCCTACTAGATCCGTGCAGTGCGACCAGATGTTACCATTTGACTCCGACGTCAAATTGACTGCTGGGTACAGTACTGTACAGTTGGAGGCGAGTAGCGTAGGGGGAGTTACTGATGGATAGAAAGTTTCTCCGGATACTGGATGCAATGATACTTGCCCGTTGCTGGTTGTAGTAGCGAAATGAAACACGGGTACTTAGCGATGGAGGAGCGTGGTCGAAAATAAAACTTGTTTATTGTGCGTTCGGTAATCCAGTTAGAACCGAATGGTTGTGTTTATTATGCCAAGCTTTTACTTGTTCCGTAGTTTGGCGAACCTGATTCGAATCGGGATCACTACTTTCACCAAGGTTGACACATTTTGTTATAGGTTATGTTTTCTGAAAGGAACCACACATTTTATCCTCGTTTAAGAGGACTTCTAGCAGTGTGCAAATGTTTCTCTTTATTTATTTTCCCTTTCGATGATTACAGCGTCTCAATGAAACTTATTAATAATTTCACATCACGTACACACTTAATTGTTTTTGCCGAATCTCAGTTTTTCTCGCATCTTTTGCCGAAATCTCAACAGCTGAGATCTCAGTAAACAATTTTTTTTTGCTGAGATCTCAGTAAAAGTGACGTTTGATAGCTGAGACTCGGAAAATTGAAATTGAGTCATGTCGCCTTCGTTTATCATATTCTGCAAAATGTTAAGGAGCAGGCATTTAAATTTTGCAGGAATTGGTTGCAATCAAAATTGATTTTCGTACGCAACAGAAGGATGTCATATTTCTGTGTCAAGCAAACCTGCATCGCCTGTCCTCTGCTATTCGAAACCACTGCGAACAATCAATCTCAGTAGTCCGAATTTATTACGCATTTATTTTAATTATCAATGAAAATGAGACCGGTCAGAAAAAAGAACGGATTTCCCGGTAGCAATCAATCGTTTGACCAGCGTGGAATTTTAATGTACAAATTCGAAATTAAATAAACTATACAGCGGTGGTTTTTAATTAAAAGTTTCCAGTTCGGGACACTCTGCGGAGTAAAAGCGCATCGTCCAGCGCAGCCAGCAGTGCGGTTTTGCCGCAGGATCAATTTATATATGATTGCCGCCAGTACTGCTGTACGTACAGTCGATCGATACCTCCTTCCTGCAGGAAACGCTGTGCTAGCTGTGTAGTAGTAGTTTCGATCATCGCAGCAGGCTATCAAGTTTACACTTTTCCGATATGACAGATGGTAGCCTAGCAACAGTTTCCAAAGTTTTTAATTAGTTTAGTTTGCGGACGTTGGGCAGCTGGTGGTTGCTGCTTTTACGAGGTTTTATCGGACCTTCGGGGATTGGTCGTGCGTGTGGATAACTGATAAGTTTCGTGCTTGAGTTTCTACGGCTGTGCTAGTTTAATGGTAAATACTTGAGAAAGACTGCCCCCAAGAAACACCTTCATAAATCATAAACAATATTAGAGCAAATCTTTTCCATGTTCAGTATCGTAACAAGTTTGCTGTCTTTCGTTTTATCTATTCTTTCTCGAACAACAACAGACGGAACATCGCCGTAGGTACGAGAAATGAGGTCAAACTAACTGCATCTTGTACGACTGAAAGGGGCAAAAAAAAATTGCTATCTCTTTTCGCTTTCAGGGCGACACTTGAAGTTTTCCACATTCTTTCCGTGATGCCGGTCGAAATTAAATACGAATTGTATCTCAGGACTCGTTGGAGTTTCTTCTTCGCCGTGGGTTTGGATGCGAAACGGGAATCTTAGACCTATACCCGGTTAATCCAATCCAACTAGAGTAGGCTGGGATGCCAGATAAGCGAAAACATTTCTAACAGTTTTCGAATCGGAATTGTATATTTCAGTCGGAACTTTGTCGTAATTTGCTTGTCTGAATACAGACTGAAACAACGAATTGCTTGGCGAACTGCATCTTTTTCGCTTCTAAAACACCAAGCTTCTCCATGGGTAATGAAATGTGAATCAACAAATAAGGTTTGTGTTTTTCTGTAATTAGGTAGCCATTGTTTCAAACAGTTAAAAACAACGAACGGAAACTGCCGCTTTAGATAAAAGTAAGTAAGGTAATTAGATAATTACACTGAAAAGAAACAAGCACTCACCAGCTAAATTCGGCCAGCAGCAAACAACAAAATGCAGTCGCACATCAGTTCACAAACCTCTTTCTCCGACTCGGAAGCCATGCGGAAACCCGTAACCAGCGGAACCTCGTATTCCGGTGAACTCTAAAAAGCGGCTCATAATTTCAGTTTAAGGAAAAAGCTTTTAACGCCGAATCTTACACCACATAAATCCCCAGCGCATGTACGTGTGTGTGTGAACGTGCACCCTCTTTCAGTCTATACAAGCTGGCCCACGTGGAAGGAACTCAATTTTCGTTCGGCGTGCTCATTTTTTCCACTTACTTGCGCACAGCACTCAGCAGACAGCTAGAAGAAACGAACGGAAAATAAAACTAAATGGCAAACGATGCGATGGTAACGGCGGCGACGGCGGCACTATATTTACGGCCTGCTATTCCGGCATTATTGTGCGGTGAAACTTTCGGTTACCTTACCTTGTACCCTTCCCCTTTCAGTTGCAGTCAGTTTCTGCACACAACCACGAAGGCTGCTAGGCAACGGCGTTGCACGAACCGAGAATGGCGGAAATGCATTTTCACCGATTTTAATGAAAATTTATTTCGTCGAAACTAACTCTACTGTGCGGGTCGTTTTTCATTGCATCGTGCCGCTGGAAGCGGAAATGTTTTTTCCTCTTCTTCCGGTCGGAAGAAGAATGTTTTAGATTGGGTTGAATGGGAGCACGAAGGAGCGAAAGGTAAAAGCTTCGAGTTGAGTTGGGTCCATTCTTTTCTTCTTTGTTTCGATTTAGTTTACTGTAAAGACACTGGACTCGGAATACAGAGTGAACTTCTCTATGTTTTGTTTACGGTTTGTGTGTCAGCGTCATTCCGATCGAACGCTGGAACTGCGTCAATGTTCTCGTTCGGGAAGGATTCGAAGAGATTTTGCTTGAGTTGAATGCTTTTGACAGATCTAGTGTTTGATTGGAATGATACAGGCAGATACATTTTAAACTAAACCATCATAGCATGCTGAGCGTTTCACATCTTTCATTTGTTTACTTTTTTGTACGGTTTAAAATCTTCGTCTTCATAATGTCGCGCATTTAAAATGAAGTGAAAATTAGAGACGTCGATGAAAATTCGCACGAGATTGCTATACCTGGTGGTCATCAGTCTGGTTGGACTCTGGCCATGACTCCGGTTTGATTACCGGTAGCGCCAGCCCTCAGTTCTGCAGACAAACTTGTCTCCAGGTTCGGTCACGAACTCGGTGTAAGCGGGCGATCGATATCAGATCCATGGTTGTGTAGTCCCGATGGATCTCGTTAGCTGTCTGTAGCAGGAAGCAGTTCTCTCCGGTTGTACGTTCTAAAAATCCCATCGCACTTCTAGCGATGGTGAGTGGGACCTGGCTTCCGTGCAGGTCGCCTCAGCAGGTCGTGCGGGGTAGCAGGTCAGAGTCAGCGCGAATTGTTCCATGGTGGGAGGGCCTTTCCATATTGCAGGACGTCAGCTCTACCCCATAGAATATCCTACTGTGGACTAGCACATGGCGCCCGACTCATACCGCCTATCGGCTAACCGCACTTACGGCAGCTTAAAGTTTACGACGGATTCGTCCGCGATGTTCTTTTCTATAGCGACCAGCACGATGTCATCGGTGTAGATGAAAATATACATATATATCCCCACTGGCAGGCTGGCGAACCAAGGGCTTATGACCACCAGGAACAATGTAACGGCGAAAACGGATCCCGTTTGTATTTCGGAAAGGCGTTGGATTCGGCACCCTTGATAGGAATGTACGGTCGGGCAGGTAGTCGCTCGGGAAGCGGCCCGCGTGTCCGGTGATCCCCCAGCTGTTGCCATACTCCGCGAGACGCCACATGGAATTGTATGCCTTCGCAATGTCGAGTAACGAGATGTCGGTATGCAAACCATCGCTTACGGATTGGCGTATCACCCCTTCGAGGCTAGCGAAGTGGGCACCGGTTCCTGTCTCACCACGGAACGCGAACTAACGATGACCCAGGCGCTGCTTCAGTAGGTCCAACAACCGTAGTCTGTTGACCATTCGTTCCATCGTCTTGGGATAAGGATTACTAGGGCTTCCTTCCATGAATCGAGCATCGGTTCACCTGCTCAAAATCGCCCGCTTGACTACGGGCCGGGGAATGTCGTAGTAGAAGCTAACCAACGTCTCCAATCCGGCAAACTTGCCGTGTAACCCGATTCCTGTGCCGTACATAGTTCGCTTCCGGTGAAATACTTGACCTAAATCAGGTTCTCAGCCCTTTGCTTGATTTCCAGGAACGCAGCTCGGAGGGCGGTTTCTGCAGACAAGGGCCGATGGTCGTGGGATCGATTGTCGTATACCCGTTGACGGTAATGTCGTAGCCACTGTGTCGCCACTTTCCGCCAGAGCGCTGATGTCGAGGATATACCTTTCAAAAATCTGGCCCATCCGCAGAAGTCTTCTTCAGTTCCTGTAGCGCAGTTGGGCATACCCTGATGGTTCTCACGACCATCAATGTCCCGGGAATGCAGGATACGGCAGCCCGGTTGAGCATTTTGAGGAGTTCGTCCCGATTTATAAGGTCATCGACAGTCTCTTCATAACAAGACCAGTCTGCCCGATCTTAGAACCACCGCCTTCGACGGGTTGTTTTGGGTACCTACCCTGGATAGAGAAGTGGTAACATGAGTCTGCAAGAACAGTCCATCCACCGCATCCTTCCAGCACTTCTGAGCAGATAGTGACGTCGATGGTGGATTCCGTCTGTCCGCGTAACAACGGCGTCGTCGTGTTCGATTCCACCGGCGATGTCGTTTCCTTGCTTATTGCAAAGACAGGAGCCTGTTTATATAATGATGATGAATAGAGTCCCAACTTGGTCGGTGAGTCGCTGAACTTTGTAATTCACATTCCGAGAACCGCCGGGAATATGCACTGAACTGGATATTCGATCCTCCGGTGGCGGCGGCTATTAGTACGCTATACAAAGATACCGACCCGGATGGCCGGACCGACCATCCGGTAGAGGTTATTCCCGCTGGTGGCGTCCTCCGAATACCGGTACCCAAACCATGATGTCGGGTTCGTCTGATCCCGGATGCCAGACAAACGGGTTGAGTCTTAGCAATGGTCCCTTGCAGGTTGCCAAGGTGTTCTCGCAGGCCAATTGTGCTCCACTGGATGACCAGTGTCGTTGATTTGATGTTAAAGGTGTTAAAGTGGAGGCAAAACGAGGGCTGGTCTCTTTTGAGTTCTATTCCATCCAAGACTTCTTGGTGGGTTTGGGAGGTGTTTCCATAACCTCCGACGGCATTGTTGTGAGTTCCTGCGAGGGATATACAAACAGCAGACAGTTCCGGACTGAGTGTATCATATGAGCTTACCCGAGCAGAGACCAAGTCTCCCGCACCAGTAGCCGCTAGCCGGAACTTCCCCAGACGGGACCAGTACGGGGAAGCAGATCCTCCTGTTTTCGCCAATCACATTTTTATACGACGGTGAGGGTCCGGTTGCTCCCGTATTGACAGGGATTACTTTGTCACTGGTCTTGGGTTGTTTGCTGAATGCTTCTGCTTTCTTGCAGTGGTACAACGGCCTCCGCCAGATGGTTTTTGGGCGTAGTATCTCATCGTCCCGAATATCTTCTTTTGGCGGATTATTCTCCCCTTTTAGCATAATAAGCTCCGCCTTCCGCCTAGCGATTGTAGCGATGAATTTACATATGCAATGGACAGAGTCAACTTTTTGGCCACATCCCTGACCGAAGCCCTGGGACTCCGCTTAAACGCTGTCACTACACGCTTGTGATTCTGATCACTAATAAAACATCCATTCTGACTGCATTTCTCCCTCCGTTCGATGCTCAGAGTTTGGTAGTAACGTTTAATCGCACGACTCACCGTTGACTACACGATTCCGATGGCCCGATGAGAGAGTTGAGTATTTTCCAGGAGCTGCGTAAAATCAGCTCGCAACGTTGCTTTTGGGTGACGGCAATTTTTCCAATTTTCGAAAAACTGACAGCGGTAAAATTACAATGTAAACAATACACGCTATACTGCTTCTACCCAATTTTTTAAGAGAAAATACCCAATGGGTTATTTTCTACAGAGATGATGCCTATAGAGATGCCCGAAGATTGAAGCCAAAAGTTCCAATCGAACCCAAAACAACGGTCCCAACCGAGCAATGTAAACAAATATGGCGGATTTAGGAAGTAATGCGAGGGGAGTATTGAGATTGAAATAAAAAGAAATACATGTCTACATCCTGTATCCTCGATACATTTTCCCTAGTGCAACGAAAAAAAGGTGGACAGGCCCCGTAACGTAAATCAATGCGGTTCCGAGTTACAAGACACTCACTGTTTACACAATATTTCTGGTAGCCAAAACTAGCAGACAACTAACTTGTGAAACCGTGCAGCCAAATTTACTGTTTTTCTCTCGGCGAGTCTTTATATTTAAAACATCATCGTCTTTGATTTTCTACAGTGAAATAAAATATATTAAAATTGTAATCTGTTACCTAGTGTTTTTGTTAAAATATCGGAACCTAAGGCAGACGAACGTGCGCCGTCCTGTAATGAAGAGTTGCCGTCCAGATAAAAACCAGAATCAATGCATAAAATTTACAGCAGAAGAAGCAAGAGGCAGATAGAAAAGTATACTATCGATGCATAAATAAAACTCTGCGTGTAGATTTCGCCCCACCCTTCAGAAAGAAGACGGCGACACGACGGATAAATTTTTCAACTCGGAAAATTCCATCGACTTCGGCTGATATTCCCAACTAACCAATAAGCATTATAGCGTAGCCTAATATTTGCGTTAAATCCACATATAAAGCAGAGCCATGAAGCCCTAAATACTGATATAATGCTGGTATTATGCCAGAAAAGGCGAAATATAGTGCTATTACGGTGCAGAGATTGACAGTTCGTTTTTGCGGCACTAATGCTATTGTATAGCATCAGCGTACAAATGTCAAATTTGAAAGCCTAATATTGGCATTACTAATGCTATTAGAAAGCTTCAGTTGGCTGTCATTGTCCGCCATGGTTTTAAAACCATTTATGTTTCTTTTTGGTATGGTGAGCAAAACGGAAAAATTTCAAAATAAAATGTTCTGTTTAAAACCTCTCTTCTAATGCATTGCAATGAATATCCTTAATGGGTTTTCTTTCTCACATGATATGAATGTTTTACGAAAATTACCTTTAGTAAGTCTCGAACTGAGGTACCTTGTCTCGTCCTTCACGGTAAGTGCGCTGCGTTTGCTCCTTGGACTATATTGCATATGTTCGATTGAAATGAAATATGCCGAAAAGAGTTGCATAACGAATAAACCCACAGCATTGCAATAGCATTATATCGGCTTTTTATTCGCTTCATAATGGCACTAAATGCACATGTAAAGCTTACATGCTTTAAAGATCCTTGAAGCATGTACGCGTTATATTAGCTTTATGTGCGCATATAGAGCAAGCGATAATGCTTTATTTCGGCATTTGTATTCATGCATTATTGATGCTAATATAGAGGGCGAGCTAAATTATAAATTTTTTGAAAGAAATAATATTCTATTCCATTCTATCCTATTCTATTCTATTCCATTCTATTCCATTCCATTCCATTCCATTCCATTCCATTCCATTCCATTCCATTCCATTCCATTCCATTCTATTCCATTCTATTCAATTCTCTTCAATTCCCTTCAATTCTCTTCAATTCTCTTCAATTCTCTTCAATTCTCTTCAATTCTCTTCAATTCTCTTCAATTCTCTTCAATTCTCTTCAATTCCATTCCATTCCATTCCATTCCATTCCATTCCATTCCATTCCATTCCATTCTATTCTATTCCATTCTATTCCATTCTATTCCATTCTATTCCATTCTATTCAATTCTCTTCAATTCCATTCCATTCTATTCTATTCTATTCTATTCTATTCTATTCTATTCTATTCTATTCTATTCTATTCTATTCTATTCTATTCTATTCTATTCTATTCTATTCTATTCTATTCTATTCTATTCTATTCTATTCTATTCTATTCTATTCTATTCTATTCTATTCTATTCCATTCCATTCCATTCCATTCCATTCCATTCCATTCCATTCCATTCCATTCCATTCCATTCCATTCCATTCCATTCCATTCCATTCCATTCTATTCTATTCTATTCTATTCTATTCTATTCCATTCCATTCCATTCCATTCCATTCCATTCCATTCCATTCCATTCCATTCCATTCCATTCCATTCCATTCCATTCCATTCCATTCCATTCCATTCCATTCCATTCCATTCCATTCCATTCCATTCCATTCCATTCCATTCCATTCCATTCCATTCCATTCCATTCCATTCCATTCCATTCCATTCCATTCCATTCCATTCCATTCCATTCCATTCCATTCCATTCCATTCCATTCCATTCCATTCCATTCCATTCCATTCCATTCCATTCCATTCCATTCCATTCCATTCCATTCCATTCCATTCCATTCCATTCCATTCCATTCCATTCATGTCCATTCCAGTTGCCAGGTCCAGTTGCCAGGCCATTGCCATGTCCATTCCAGTCCATTCCATGTCCAGGTCCATGTCCATTCCAGTTCCATTCCATTCCATGTCCAGTGCCATGTCCATGCCAGGCCAGCCCCGTCATAGAGTCACACTCACCCCCCCACCACCTCGGCTGCGGCCCCTCGCGCGCACCCCCTCCATTAGCGAACCCATCACCCAACCCTACCATACCCATCCCAACCCAACCCAACCAATCCCAACCCAACCCAATCCCAACCATTCCCTTCCATTCCATTCCAATCACCCTTCACCTTCCATTCCATACCATTCCAACCCATCCCTACCATCCTACCCTTCCCATCCCTTCCATTCCCTACCATTCCATTCCATTCCATTCCATTCCATTCCATTCCATTCCATTCCATTCCATTCCATTCCATTCCATTCCATTCCATTCCATTCCATTCCATTCCATTCCATTCCATTCCATTCCATTCCATTCCATTCCATTCCATTCCATTCCATTCCATTCCATTCCATTCCATTCCATTCCATTCCATTCCATTCCATTCCATTCCATTCCATTCCATTCCATTCCATTCCATTCCATTCCATTCCATTCCATTCCATTCCATTCCATTCCATTCCATTCCATTCCATTCCATTCCATTCCATTCCATTCCATTCCATTCCATTCCATTCCATTCCATTCCATTCCATTCCATTCCATTCCATTCCATTCCATTCCATTCCATTCCATTCCATTCCATTCCATTCCATTCCATTCCATTCCATTCCATTCCATTCCATTCCATTCCATTCCATTCCATTCCATTCCATTCCATTCCATTCCATTCCATTCCATTCCATTCCATTCCATTCCATTCCATTCCATTCCATTCCATTCCATTCCATTCCATTCCATTCCATTCCATTCCATTCCATTCCATTCCATTCCATTCCATTCCATTCCATTCCATTCCATTCCATTCCATTCCATTCCATTCCATTCCATTCCATTCCATTCCATTCCATTCCATTCCATTCCATTCCATTCCATTCCATTCCATTCCATTCCATTCCATTCCATTCCATTCCATTCCATTCCATTCCATTCCATTCCATTCCATTCCATTCCATTCCATTCCATTCCATTCCATTCCATTCCATTCCATTCCATTCCATTCCATTCCATTCCATTCCATTCCATTCCATTCCATTCCATTCCATTCCATTCCATTCCATTCCATTCCATTCCATTCCATTCCATTCCATTCCATTCCATTCCATTCCATTCCATTCCATTCCATTCCATTCCATTCCATTCCATTCCATTCCATTCCATTCCATTCCATTCCATTCCATTCCATTCCATTCCATTCCATTCCATTCCATTCCATTCCATTCCATTCCATTCCATTCCATTCCATTCCATTCCATTCCATTCCATTCCATTCCATTCCATTCCATTCCATTCCATTCCATTCCATTCCATTCCATTCCATTCCATTCCATTCCATTCCATTCCATTCCATTCCATTCCATTCCATTCCATTCCATTCCATTCCATTCCATTCCATTCCATTCCATTCCATTCCATTCCATTCCATTCCATTCCATTCCATTCCATTCCATTCCATTCCATTCCATTCCATTCCATTCCATTCCATTCCATTCCATTCCATTCCATTCCATTCCATTCCATTCCATTCCATTCCATTCCATTCCATTCCATTCCATTCCATTCCATTCCATTCCATTCCATTCCATTCCATTCCATTCCATTCCATTCCATTCCATTCCATTCCATTCCATTCCATTCCATTCCATTCCATTCCATTCCATTCCATTCCATTCCATTCCATTCCATTCCATTCCATTCCATTCCATTCCATTCCATTCCATTCCATTCCATTCCATTCCATTCCATTCCATTCCATTCCATTCCATTCCATTCCATTCCATTCCATTCCATTCCATTCCATTCCATTCCATTCCATTCCATTCCATTCCATTCCATTCCATTCCATTCCATTCCATTCCATTCCATTCCATTCCATTCCATTCCATTCCATTCCATTCCATTCCATTCCATTCCATTCCATTCCATTCCATTCCATTCCATTCCATTCCATTCCATTCCATTCCATTCCATTCCATTCCATTCCATTCCATTCCATTCCATTCCATTCCATTCCATTCCATTCCATTCCATTCCATTCCATTCCATTCCATTCCATTCCATTCCATTCCATTCCATTCCATTCCATTCCATTCCATTCCATTCCATTCCATTCCATTCCATTCCATTCCATTCCATTCCATTCCATTCCATTCCATTCCATTCCATTCCATTCCATTCCATTCCATTCCATTCCATTCCATTCCATTCCATTCCATTCCATTCCATTCCATTCCATTCCATTCCATTCCATTCCATTCCATTCCATTCCATTCCATTCCATTCCATTCCATTCCATTCCATTCCATTCCATTCCATTCCATTCCATTCCATTCCATTCCATTCCATTCCATTCCATTCCATTCCATTCCATTCCATTCCATTCCATTCCATTCCATTCCATTCCATTCCATTCCATTCCATTCCATTCCATTCCATTCCATTCCATTCCATTCCATTCCATTCCATTCCATTCCATTCCATTCCATTCCATTCCATTCCATTCCATTCCATTCCATTCCATTCCATTCCATTCCATTCCATTCCATTCCATTCCATTCCATTCCATTCCATTCCATTCCATTCCATTCCATTCCATTCCATTCCATTCCATTCCATTCCATTCCATTCCATTCCATTCCATTCCATTCCATTCCATTCCATTCCATTCCATTCCATTCCATTCCATTCCATTCCATTCCATTCCATTCCATTCCATTCCATTCCATTCCATTCCATTCCATTCCATTCCATTCCATTCCATTCCATTCCATTCCATTCCATTCCATTCCATTCCATTCCATTCCATTCCATTCCATTCCATTCCATTCCATTCCATTCCATTCCATTCCATTCCATTCCATTCCATTCCATTCCATTCCATTCCATTCCATTCCATTCCATTCCATTCCATTCCATTCCATTCCATTCCATTCCATTCCATTCCATTCCATTCCATTCCATTCCATTCCATTCCATTCCATTCCATTCCATTCCATTCCATTCCATTCCATTCCATTCCATTCCATTCCATTCCATTCCATTCCATTCCATTCCATTCCATTCCATTCCATTCCATTCCATTCCATTCCATTCCATTCCATTCCATTCCATTCCATTCCATTCCATTCCATTCCATTCCATTCCATTCCATTCCATTCCATTCCATTCCATTCCATTCCATTCCATTCCATTCCATTCCATTCCATTCCATTCCATTCCATTCCATTCCATTCCATTCCATTCCATTCCATTCCATTCCATTCCATTCCATTCCATTCCATTCCATTCCATTCCATTCCATTCCATTCCATTCCATTCCATTCCATTCCATTCCATTCCATTCCATTCCATTCCATTCCATTCCATTCCATTCCATTCCATTCCATTCCATTCCATTCCATTCCATTCCATTCCATTCCATTCCATTCCATTCCATTCCATTCCATTCCATTCCATTCCATTCCATTCCATTCCATTCCATTCCATTCCATTCCATTCCATTCCATTCCATTCCATTCCATTCCATTCCATTCCATTCCATTCCATTCCATTCCATTCCATTCCATTCCATTCCATTCCATTCCATTCCATTCCATTCCATTCCATTCCATTCCATTCCATTCCATTCCATTCCATTCCATTCCATTCCATTCCATTCCATTCCATTCCATTCCATTCCATTCCATTCCATTCCATTCCATTCCATTCCATTCCATTCCATTCCATTCCATTCCATTCCATTCCATTCCATTCCATTCCATTCCATTCCATTCCATTCCATTCCATTCCATTCCATTCCATTCCATTCCATTCCATTCCATTCCATTCCATTCCATTCCATTCCATTCCATTCCATTCCATTCCATTCCATTCCATTCCATTCCATTCCATTCCATTCCATTCCATTCCATTCCATTCCATTCCATTCCATTCCATTCCATTCCATTCCATTCCATTCCATTCCATTCCATTCCATTCCATTCCATTCCATTCCATTCCATTCCATTCCATTCCATTCCATTCCATTCCATTCCATTCCATTCCATTCCATTCCATTCCATTCCATTCCATTCCATTCCATTCCATTCCATTCCATTCCATTCCATTCCATTCCATTCCATTCCATTCCATTCCATTCCATTCCATTCCATTCCATTCCATTCCATTCCATTCCATTCCATTCCATTCCATTCCATTCCATTCCATTCCATTCCATTCCATTCCATTCCATTCCATTCCATTCCATTCCATTCCATTCCATTCCATTCCATTCCATTCCATTCCATTCCATTCCATTCCATTCCATTCCATTCCATTCCATTCCATTCCATTCCATTCCATTCCATTCCATTCCATTCCATTCCATTCCATTCCATTCCATTCCATTCCATTCCATTCCATTCCATTCCATTCCATTCCATTCCATTCCATTCCATTCCATTCCATTCCATTCCATTCCATTCCATTCCATTCCATTCCATTCCATTCCATTCCATTCCATTCCATTCCATTCCATTCCATTCCATTCCATTCCATTCCATTCCATTCCATTCCATTCCATTCCATTCCATTCCATTCCATTCCATTCCATTCCATTCCATTCCATTCCATTCCATTCCATTCCATTCCATTCCATTCCATTCCATTCCATTCCATTCCATTCCATTCCATTCCATTCCATTCCATTCCATTCCATTCCATTCCATTCCATTCCATTCCATTCCATTCCATTCCATTCCATTCCATTCCATTCCATTCCATTCCATTCCATTCCATTCCATTCCATTCCATTCCATTCCATTCCATTCCATTCCATTCCATTCCATTCCATTCCATTCCATTCCATTCCATTCCATTCCATTCCATTCCATTCCATTCCATTCCATTCCATTCCATTCCATTCCATTCCATTCCATTCCATTCCATTCCATTCCATTCCATTCCATTCCATTCCATTCCATTCCATTCCATTCCATTCCATTCCATTCCATTCCATTCCATTCCATTCCATTCCATTCCATTCCATTCCATTCCATTCCATTCCATTCCATTCCATTCCATTCCATTCCATTCCATTCCATTCCATTCCATTCCATTCCATTCCATTCCATTCCATTCCATTCCATTCCATTCCATTCCATTCCATTCCATTCCATTCCATTCCATTCCATTCCATTCCATTCCATTCCATTCCATTCCATTCCATTCCATTCCATTCCATTCCATTCCATTCCATTCCATTCCATTCCATTCCATTCCATTCCATTCCATTCCATTCCATTCCATTCCATTCCATTCCATTCCATTCCATTCCATTCCATTCCATTCCATTCCATTCCATTCCATTCCATTCCATTCCATTCCATTCCATTCCATTCCATTCCATTCCATTCCATTCCATTCCATTCCATTCCATTCCATTCCATTCCATTCCATTCCATTCCATTCCATTCCATTCCATTCCATTCCATTCCATTCCATTCCATTCCATTCCATTCCATTCCATTCCATTCCATTCCATTCCATTCCATTCCATTCCATTCCATTCCATTCCATTCCATTCCATTCCATTCCATTCCATTCCATTCCATTCCATTCCATTCCATTCCATTCCATTCCATTCCATTCCATTCCATTCCATTCCATTCCATTCCATTCCATTCCATTCCATTCCATTCCATTCCATTCCATTCCATTCCATTCCATTCCATTCCATTCCATTCCATTCCATTCCATTCCATTCCATTCCATTCCATTCCATTCCATTCCATTCCATTCCATTCCATTCCATTCCATTCCATTCCATTCCATTCCATTCCATTCCATTCCATTCCATTCCATTCCATTCCATTCCATTCCATTCCATTCCATTCCATTCCATTCCATTCCATTCCATTCCATTCCATTCCATTCCATTCCATTCCATTCCATTCCATTCCATTCCATTCCATTCCATTCCATTCCATTCCATTCCATTCCATTCCATTCCATTCCATTCCATTCCATTCCATTCCATTCCATTCCATTCCATTCCATTCCATTCCATTCCATTCCATTCCATTCCATTCCATTCCATTCCATTCCATTCCATTCCATTCCATTCCATTCCATTCCATTCCATTCCATTCCATTCCATTCCATTCCATTCCATTCCATTCCATTCCATTCCATTCCATTCCATTCCATTCCATTCCATTCCATTCCATTCCATTCCATTCCATTCCATTCCATTCCATTCCATTCCATTCCATTCCATTCCATTCCATTCCATTCCATTCCATTCCATTCCATTCCATTCCATTCCATTCCATTCCATTCCATTCCATTCCATTCCATTCCATTCCATTCCATTCCATTCCATTCCATTCCATTCCATTCCATTCCATTCCATTCCATTCCATTCCATTCCATTCCATTCCATTCCATTCCATTCCATTCCATTCCATTCCATTCCATTCCATTCCATTCCATTCCATTCCATTCCATTCCATTCCATTCCATTCCATTCCATTCCATTCCATTCCATTCCATTCCATTCCATTCCATTCCATTCCATTCCATTCCATTCCATTCCATTCCATTCCATTCTATTCAATTCTATTCAATTCTCTTCAATTCTCTTCAATTCTCTTCAATTCTCTTCAATTCTCTTCAATTCTCTTCAATTCTCTTCAATTCTCTTCAATTCTCTTCAATTCTCTTCAATTCTCTTCAATTCTCTTCAATTCTCTTCAATTCTCTTCAATTCTCTTCAATTCCATTCCATTCCATTCCATTCCATTCTATTCCATTCCATTCCATTCCATTCCATTCCATTCCATTCCATTCCATTCCATTCCATTCCATTCCATTCCATTCCATTCCATTCCATTCCATTCCATTCTATTCTATTCTATTCTATTCTATTCTATTCTATTCTATTCCATTCTATTCCATTCCATTCCATTCCATTCCATTCCATTCCATTCCATTCCATTCCATTCCATTCCATTCCATTCTATTCCATTCTATTCCATTCTATTCAATTCTCTTCAATTCTCTTCAATTCTCTTCAATTCTCTTCAATTCTCTTCAATTCTCTTCAATTCTCTTCAATTCCATTCCATTCCATTCCATTCCATTCTATTCCATTCCATTCCATTCCATTCCATTCCATTCCATTCCATTCCATTCCATTCCATTCCATTCCATTCCATTCCATTCCATTCCATTCCATTCCATTCCATTCCATTCCATTCCATTCCATTCCATTCCATTCCATTCCATTCCATTCCATTCCATTCCATTCCATTCCATTCCATTCCATTCCATTCCATTCCATTCCATTCCATTCCATTCCATTCCATTCCATTCCATTCCATTCCATTCCATTCCATTCCATTCCATTCCATTCCATTCCATTCCATTCCATTCTATTCTATTCTATTCTATTCTATTCTATTCTATTCTATTCTATTCTATTCTATTCTATTCTATTCTATTCTATTCTATTCTATTCTTTTCTATTCTATTCTATTCTATTCTATTCCATTCTATTCTATTCCATTCTATTCTATTCTATTCTTTTCTATTCTATTCTATTTTATTCTTACCCTTACACAGCCAGTATTGAAAAGCATCCTGGAAAACACTACAGTTAGTCTAGTGTTTTTCTTGTCTATATTAATATTTGAAGCATATTTTCATATGCCGCAAATATTAAAACGGCCAGGCCTACTGTGCAGAGTTGGGTTTGAAGACGATTCAAAATTATATGGTAATTGAATTATTCATTTAAATTTAATGAATAATTTGATTAACGGATCCTTTTGAATCTTAATAGAGGAAGAAAAGAGGACAACCGTACCGACCGTTTCATTAAGGGGTATACAATAAATCGTTGGGAGTGACTTGGCTAAGAAGGTTAATGTCACTCCTTTGGTCCTTTGCGATGGGACAGATGTATTTACATCTTGCCCTGGCTAATAAGCCTAGGTTAAAGTGCCTTTACTCGCTCTTTAAATTATTTGGAAGAAATAATATTAATAAAATTTCAACCAACGATAACAGTGCGAACTGTTATAGAAGAACGAAACAAAAAAGGTTAAGATAAAACTGGGAACCAGGAATATGGCAGTGAGGCGGTCAGCCGATCAAACCAAGACGGATACAGGTGTGTACATTTTTTTCTGTGTGTGAATGCGGTTATCATTTTTCTTTGATGAAGCCGAAACAGGAGGATATGAAGAAAAGCACAAACAGATGACGTAGTGGGCTTTTCTGTTGCCATAAGTTTTGTTTTGGTTCGGTCATAGTTAATTTAACCGGTTTTTCTCGAGGTAAAAAGTAGTTCCAATCGATAGATCCGAAATGAAGCTCGGCATTTTCTTACTTTTTATCGTGCGCCAAAGAATCAGGATGCTCGTTCGGATGTTCATGTTTACTTCAAGGGCCCCGGCCGCCATGCTTAATTTTGCAAGTATAATACTAATACAATCCAAAGTGTCAAATGTTCCCACCTTTCTCTCCATCTTGCGTACAAACGTATATTAAGATTTCTGACAGCTCATTTACAACCACAGATGCAAAGACAAACCAAAGGAGTTTGGTTTGTTTGCCTCACGAAATACCTAACCTCAACCAGTTTTTGCAGTGAAAAATGTTTTGTTTTCCTCACGAATTAATTCGGCACAATTTATTTTTTGACAGAAGTAGAAAGTTCAATTTGAACATCAAAAACCCAGCGCTAAAACAAGAACCCTGCACCTTCTACCGTCAATATGTCATGGCTTGCTACTACCCAACGAAAACCGTGCTCCCCTGATGCAGTAAGGTGTGCAGTGCATAGCAAAACAAGAAACCAGATTCAGACAAATAAAAACCTTTTGTGAACCATTATTAAGTTAATCCATTAAGCTGCTAGATTCCCGGCGGCAGTACATCAAAGTCTTCCATTTCAAACGGGACCGACCGGTCGGTCGGTGGCTATGGATTAGTTTCTAGATCCGGACAAAACTGAGAACCTCCCCCCACCCGCACCGGTTGGGGAAAGGAAAGTTGACAAAACAAAGCGTTTGTTTTTTCTTCCTTTCTCACTCACTGCAGTAGGGTACATGGCCGAACTTTTGTCGTTAACAGGCCATCCCAAGGATCGAACGACTGTAGTGTTGCACAAAAAGGAACCCTCTGCGTTACGCTGCGACGCTGCTGATGGACCACAGCGTGTATCCGGGCGGAAGGTGAAACAGTTGACACACCACCACCACCAAGGCAAACTATGGAACAAGGTAGCAGCAGAGCTTGAAGGTGTGTGCTGCTGTGCACCTTCCTTTGGGCCAACGCTTGCTGTGTTTTTTTTCTTCTCTGTGATACTGTTGCACTGATCCGAACAGAGATTTTGCTCCGTTTCATTCCTTTGGATTTGCGCGACAGGACAAAAAAGCTCTAAATGAAAAAGGTTTTTGTTCGTTGTTGTTTTACTTGCTACTGCTGCTACTGCTGGAGCTGGAGAGCTACTGTTTCCGTTTCTCCAGAACTTTTCAGTTTTAATTTTTCTCCGGGCGAAGGTACGACGCCGAAGGCGACGAGCTTTGCTTTTATGAGATGCCATATTTTTTCAGGCTCGTTTGGGTGCTGTCTTTTCACCCTGGGTTTAGGTTTGGGGTGGTGGTAGTTTGTGGTGAAAAAATACTGTTTTATTCCGTTTGGGAATGTGATTTCCGGTAAAAGGTTGGTGTGTTGCCACTTTGTTGATTAAAATGGCGAAAAAAGTGGCGGATTTTACAGTTTATACGGCAAAAGAATTAGTTGCTAAATTGATTTCGGTGTTTCGCAAAGTGTTTTCGACATTGTTGAAAGTTTTACATGCTAACTTTTTATCAGTCTAGACGTCTAGAAAGAAATTGAACAATAGTAGTTTTTTATTCTAGAACTGACTTTTTTGTGCTCAACAGGCTTCAAAGTCGTTATTAACTAATGTTTCTGCTATTCAGTAATTAATTATAACAATACCTAGATCAATGGACTGTGCTTGACTTGGCTTTTCATAAAATTGAGTTACTGGTTATTCATTTTGGAGTTGTTTTGAACGAGCGTGTAGTATGTTACGCGTATCTTTTCCAAAACAGCGCCCAGCGCGCTGGCTACTATGATCGTAAATTCCAAGAGTATGCAATACGTCAGTTTACACTTCAAACTGACTAGTGACGTTTTCAAACACGAGCTCTCACATGTAGTGAGAGCAGCGCGTTCGTAGAACTAGTTTGAATCATCGAATGTCAAAACAAAACGTAGTATTTCAATTGACCTAAAATACCCGTAACAAATTAACCGATGTGCTAATTCCACTCAATTTCCAGCGCCTATCCCAAGGAGAATTGACACCGTCACCGAGAGAAAATGAAACATAATATACCTGTTCCATCAATCGAACAGCACGTAAAACAACCCAAAACACAGCCATAAAACGACAGAACAGCTCCGGGTTCGGAGGTCGGCCCCGACCGAAAATAGGAAGGAAAATCAATATAGCAGCTCCCCTTGGCACACAAAAAAATAACACACAAACACGAAAAAACGGACCGTTCGTTCCTCAATGAAATATTCAGCAACGGACCGCCACTCTCGCTCGGGAATTCCATCGTCCCGTTTCGTTCCACCACCCGAATCGAATGCCGAGGATCGGTGGTTCCGGCTCAGAATTTTATTCGATTCATTATTAATGATTTTAGAACACCAACTCGCTTCCAGCAACAACAACTACAACGGCAAGTATCAAACTCCGGCGAGTGTTTGAATATTTAAACGGAAGATCCTTTTTCGCATCTGTTGCCCCACCACAAACAAAACTTACCGCTCTTGCCTCGACGCGAAGCTCCATTCCGGTCAGCAGCAAAAGTCCGCACAGGGCCACTAAATTCTTCACCTCGAACAGTACCATTGTTGGCCGGTTTATGCGCCTGCAAGTTAGGCCACCCCGAAACACCGCTGAAACCGCAGAAGGAAAATCACTTAATCAACTTTATTTCCACGCTTGCTTTTCCACACCGTAAAACACTCACTAAACAACAACTCGCACTCGCCTACACTGGCGCGCGGCTGGCTGGGAGTGAGGAAGAACCGACACTCCCCACAGGTCTGTTGGGGGAGAATGAGGGGAAGCCTGAGGATCAATCAAAATCCTACCGGGAGCAGCACCGTCACAAGTTACTCCTTCACTTAGTAGGCTCGCTACTTTTCTTTACGTAACACTGCCGTGGCACTTTTCCCAAACAAGATGATTACCGCTTCTTCTGCACTCTGCCAAAATGCAAACTTTTGTCCTTAGTCCGTACTGGACGGGGACAGGGAAGGTCCTAAGCAGCAAAAAGTAGCGACCGTTTCGGGCAACGTTCACCGTCAGATTGAGGCGCTGACGGTACGAAATGCACACTTTGTACCTTCGTCGGAATGTCCGTGCTCCACTCGTACGGCAATCAGCTGCTCCGAAAAATCTCGCTCTCTTGCTCTCCAGCCAACCTGGTGTTATTCTGTTGCATATCGCACAGGCGCATGTCGCCAGGCGAGCGCGAGAGATTTCGCCGCCACGCGGTGTGTGTGTCCGCATTGTTGTGCTTGGAGTGCGCGCTCTTCGCCCGTCGTTTGTTGTTTTGATTTGGGACTGAGTGTGCGGTGACATTGAGGAGTGTTGGAGTTTTTAGAAATACAGTATGTGTTTAGAAGAAAATTGTTTGGCCAGGCACAAAATCGAGTTATTCGCTTTGACTTTTTTCAAATATCTCTTAATAAACCTTTTTTTGGGAAATTGTCAAATTTAAATCTCGGATTTTGCTTCAATTAATTATAAAAACTGCAATTTTTTCAAAATATTTTAACGTTCAATTTTGTAGATAGCATTACTTAATTTCAAAGGATATGCCCGACTGACCCTATGTGACAGGGCGCTTCATAAATTTCGGGCTTTCGAAAACAAACCACAAAATAAACATTCTATTATTTACCAGTAACTTCAGTAAGCTCAAAACAAACTGCTAGAAAGATGGGATAACGATGTTGGCTGAGAGGTAGAACGGCATGCTGCTGCTACGAGTAAAATTTTCCACGGTTTATATATGTCGTTTTTCGGTCAGAGGCCTTTTCCGTAATAGCAAGATACCGAATTCGGTCAAAACAGATCCCAGTTGCGATGCAAATATCGCTCTTCAAGCCACAGGAACAGATGGCCTGCCACGCACGATATTCTTTTGCGACCTTCGACAGCTTAATGTGTTTGGAAATCTTTGCCAGCTTTCCTCTTCCAGTCGACGTTTAATATTTCTGTTCAGGAGGCTGTTTAAAGTCTGCCTTGACTTAGTAACAGTTGGTCACTGTTTTCGTAGTTTTGCAGCCTCCGGCTTTCGATTTTGTCCCAATCCAGCCTTTGGGGCTGTCGACAAACGTTTTCCGAACACTTTTATTACGTTGGTGACAGTTCATTTGCCCACACTCAACAATTTCACCAACTTGGCGTGCGAGTAGTTCGAATTTTCGCGATACACGAGCAAAATTTTGCTACATCGCTACTCTTCCTTCGATGCCATTTTCACGACTGAAGAACAAATGTCAAAATCAAATAGTAGGCATGATGTTATACACTGTAAGTAGCGATTTTCCCACTACTTGCGTTCTTGTTTGCCCAGTGGACCCTTCTTTTCAGGGCGGCGTGGGTGCTTCTACCTGCATTTCGGATTTTCGTATGTAAACAAAACAAGTGTTTACTTACTCCGATCTCCTCTGTTCTGCACACTTCGATGATGCTGCTGGTGTCGGGAATGACGGGCGGTTTCTCCTGACTGGCCGGAACAACAACGAACAAATTCTATCGATTTACGTTGGCTGCTCTGGCAGCGGTCCTTAACAATTAGCTAAGGAGGTGAGCTTGGCTCTTTTGACGTAACCTTTCTAGCGCCGTTGGTGAGGAATTACCGGATTCTCTCGCTTTCCGCAAGGAATCCCGGAAAACGCCGCTGTGTTCTTTCCAGGTGGAGAGGAGAGCAAGACACGTTCGATTTATCCTATACAGCAAGAGGGTGCGTCGGATCCTTAACGGTTAGCCGGGGAAGACAGAACTCCTTTGCACTTAGCTACCCTTGGCGGCGATCACACACGCACCCTTCATTAATTTGTTGTGGCGGTCAACTGTCCCGAAACTGCGTATCGAGGACGTCTTTTCTTCACCGTGGTCTGCCACGATCTGGCCAAAACTCGATGGTCGCCTTCCTCACGACCAAAACAAATCGTTCAACAACAAAAAATCGCACCGCCGCATAGCAGTCATCGTTATGGTACGGCATAATCAGAACACTTTTCCAGCAAGAGGAGAGCGGTAACCTCACTAAACCCTATGCTGATTATACAGAAATGTCAAACAAAAATTACTACACCTATCTGCACAAACAAAGCCGTCCACAAACGCGAAAATGAACAAAAATTTACAACTAAATGTGAACGATACATAACAGCGGTGAGCATAATGTTGCCAAAACAAATACACTCTACGGAGTGTATAGTTAAAATTAGGTATATTTCCACCCAGTGCTACATTGTTACTCTGACGGGTTACAACACATACATCTTTTAAATAAGGGGTGTGTCGGTTTTTTAATGCGCGAAAAAAATGCGTCTAGTTGAAGTTGACCAATTTCTGATCGCAACACACCGCAATAATTTAGGATAGAAGTACTGTTTCCAGGTACACACTAAATTATTGTTCGAAAGTCGATCAGAGAAAGAAAGCCAAAGTAAACACCAAAGGGGCACACAACTAAAACTCTATCGCAGGCGCCAGAAGATCACGCTGTCACGGCATGAAAATTTTAACTGCAAAGAATTCTACAGAATAGCGACAATTATTGCAAACTTTATTGCTCGTTTTGTCAGTTTCATAGAAACACAAGTGGCACAGATATGTGGTCATGTGCCCGTAAAGAAATTTCACTTCCTCAAAGGTGTAGCAAAGATCGTGGAGTAAGCTAGATCAATTATCATCGAGGAGACAACTCTAATCACGGCAAACTCAAATCGGTGACTACACCATCGATCTCAATTTTATGTGCAGGTATGTACACGCGGTTGTTCTTCCTACAAGGATTGTCACCAGTAACGTAAATGGTGTTGTTTTCAATTGTAAAGTGGATAAAAATAACTAACGAACGAGTTTGAGTTGCGCAACACCAAAATTTCAATTATTGGAAATTTTATCGCTGATTTTCTCAATTTCATAGAAACTCAAATGGGGTAACAATTTAACACTGGGTGGAAATATTCACAATAAATTGTGTTCTTTTCAATTGTGAAGAGGATACAAATAAACAACGAATGTGTTTCAGTTGCCAAAAATTTCTAAGGCAAAGTCTTCAAATAGATAAAATTTCGAAAATTATGGCAAACTTTAACGTTTGTTTTCTCAATTTCATAGAAAAATCAATGGGATAGACTGCATTCAAGCTCAAGCCAACTTCTTAAAGCCATAGAAAAGTTCGTGGAATAAGTTGAATCAATTAACATCGAGAAGCTAGGATGCGGGCATAGCGCAGATGGTAAGTCGATTGCCATATACGCAGCTCACCTGGGTTAGAATCCCAACCCAACACATGGGATTAGATATTTTTCTAACCTGAAAAAAGAAGTGAATGACCGTAAAGTTAAAACTTCTATAACCGAAATGAAGAATAAATCGAGAAGGCAGCTCCTGGCCTTATCTTAGGAAGTCTCCTCGGTGCCAATATGTTTGATATCCAGTTTCTTCGATCACAGACTGTTTTCCTAGACTTTGTATCAGCGCTTCCTCGAGATGTTGTATTTGGTGACCTAACAAGAGAAAAATTTAGTCTTTTCAAGGAAACTTGTCTGTGTACACTGTTTAGATTCAGTAACAGATGCCCCAACACAAGGATATCATAGTCGCACTCTTCCTGAGCCAAGAGAGCATTACAATTTGTCCTAAAGAATGGTGCAGCTCTTTCCAGTTTTTCAGCAAAAGAATTTTTAGATCGTCTTTGAAGGGAACACTTCGGATTCTCTGGGTCCTGATTGTGTGCGGGGCATGGTAACAAATCAGGTGTAATCTCCCCACAATAGGCACGCTATCTTACGCAAGAGTCACCTAACAAGATTCTCTGCGCACTTGCCAAACCTTTGTCATTCAAAATCTTCGCTTACTGGCACACGGGATCCTTGAAACAGCTAACATCGCGCTTCATCTACGCCAAACTCTAATCCGTAACAACACCATCGATCACAACATTGTGGGTGGGATGTAGGCGCTGAGTTAAGAGTTCCAAGAAAGAGATAATGAGAGATATAAAAAATTGAAAGATGAGTCATGGGGGTATAAAAGCAAAAAAGTGATCATCTATCTTTTCACAATGTATGAGTGGATGACAACCGGTTGCTTCAAACTCCTAGCCTCTACTGATTTCACGAATTAACAGCTCAAGATTGATCGCTGTTCATGAAATGAGCGACAGTCAAATAATTATTTCGGAAATTGGGCTTTTTGCCAGTTTCCAACAATTAGAAGCTGTCGTAATATACGGTTGCAGTTTCAAATCAGAAATTTATATGTTTCCGATCAGACAATATGGGAAGTATTGAATATTTGTGCATAGTACCAAATTCTGTGTAACCGAAAGGAACTGAAATGGAAATGGCACTCATTGTGTAGGTAGATGTTTGCCACTACTTGTGATCTATATTTTCATCTGCCCAGCAAACCCTAAATGACAGGGCGTCCTGGGTGCTTCAACCAAGATTTTTCGGATTTTCGTAAACACAAGGAACTCTTTTGTTGGAACTACCCTAGCGACACTGGTATCGATTCCTCTCTCTTCGCAAAAAATCCTGGAAGACACAGTAGTATAGATTCCTAGATGGAGCCACGGTTCACCCTGCTTCGTTCTCCTTGGCGGTTAGCACGGATGGAGAGCAATGCTCGTGTTCAGCTTATCGGCGAAAACGGGATTGGTGTCTCTGGATTCCGTGCGGTTTACCTAGGAAGCGAAAGCACTTGGGTATTTGGCTTCCCACAAACGGCGATCTAGAACTACACGAAAGCAATCACTGAAGGACGGCCGACAGTATAAACGGACACTTTTTATCCGTACTTGAACCGGTGGTTCTGTATGTCCGAAACCGTCACGAGAAAACCTCGATTTCTGGTGGTCTCAAACTTACTATGAAAAATTCGATAGCCTCCTCCTGTACGATGTCAACAAAATATGTTCCGAAAATTCAGCACACTTTTCAGCAGAAAAGGAAAAATTTCGGCCTATATTTAACCCTGTGTTGTGAATTCACAAGCAAACAAGATTTTGTCCTAGCAACACCACAAACCTGCATCATCAAGACATTTGAAGGTAGCGTTGAAGGATTACCCACTATTCTATCATATACGCCAGTTCTGCATCCCTGCCCTCCCGGTCTCGTCGATGCACCACTATCGAGGTGTAAAGCAATAAACATCTTAAAGCAATTATCTGCCCGAGGTTCTTCAAATTTGTCGCACAAATATGCTTGATGAAGTTTGTAGTACCTTCAAACCCGTCAACCAAGGGAACCTAACCGTACCAACCTAACGATGGACTACAAAAATTGAACCTAAAAACTAACGTAATTGAAGTGCTAGAATCGTATTTTCGAAGGGGATTGCTAAATGGCGAAGAGTTCATTTAAGATATAACTTAACTGAATAACATATACAAATATTTGGTATTCATAGTCGCACTGAAAGTGGAGAAAACAAATTGAAAACCATGAAACTGCTAGGGAACAGAAATAGCAACGCCAGCTCAAAACTCCTATCAACACCTAAAACGCCATCGTAAGAAACAGAATTGAGTATGGCGTACAAATCAATGGTAGTGCGACGAAATCCAACATCCAGGGACATTAAACAATCCAACCGCACCTATCCACGTCGTCCACGCGGACACAGGACGGTTGGCTAACCGTAAAAGATATCACAAAAAGTAACTACGACATCAACCAGATTCAGCAATCCATAGAAAAGGCGCTCAATTTGGGCAGAGGAAATGGATTCTTCCTGTCTGATACCGCTGTCAAACATAACAGCATCGTACTACAGATCCACCCAAAGGATCCTGATTTAACAGAACTGGACATACTCTAAAGAAGGAGCGCTTATTCCCCGTGGGGATGGGAAAATGATGCTCTCATAAAGGAAACTTCTATCTTGGAAAGCTATTCAATCCTGTATTCTCAGCTTTCAACGGAAATAGCATAACCAATCCACGTGAAATGCCTCGTGCGCGCATTCCTGAGAACAATGCGAAAATCCATAATTGTTTCAAACGTCGCGTTAATTCATCCCTCTTCAACTCTCTATTTTTTATCGTTTCAGAGATCTACGAGTTTTTTCCTCATCTCCCTCCTCCCTTGCACTTGATTTACATTTTTTTTGGGAAATAAGCAAAATGCGCCCTTTAAAAAAGGAAAGCCAGTTACATTAAACATAAATAACTAACAATTCTACGGATGATACGATACAGTAACCTTGTTTGGTATATTTTCAAAATCATAACTCCTTCCTTGGCCCGTGTTCCGATGCTAACAACGATCTCTAGTGGATGATACCGTGCACTAAGAGTGTTTCTGCAATCATACGTAACCGTTAGTTTAAGTTACTACTTGTGGTTCTATCACAAGAAGCCCAATTCAACCCCAAATTTAGTCCCCCGCTCTCGATCATAAAAGCAACATCGTTTCTAATTTTGTTGTCTTCGTGCCAAAGAAAGAATCCAGAGCGGCGGGCACAAGCATGCTACTTTTAAATAATAGTCTACACGCAAACGAAAAACTACCTAAAATTTAGTTCTTTTGGCTCAATCTCGGGGTATCGTGGAGGAAGGTAAAATTAGGTAAACTGTGTATTCATTTACCCACGGCAAAAATTACAACTCATTGATAGGTTTTTTATACTCAAATTTAAGTTGAATTTACCAAATTTTGAGCATACCCCAAACAACTCAATAGTACCTTCCTCCACGGAAGACCTCGACTGAGTCGAATATCTCGTTTTGTTTTTGATAACACTAATAAGTGCGAAAGCGACGCACAGCTGAAAAGTAAGTTAAAAGAACTTGTTCTATAGGTTGTTCTATTTTTCCGTTTCGATTCTAGAATCAACTCTCTCGCGCCATACTAATCCACGAACCACTGTAACCGAAGCTTTCCATCCGCCAGCAAAAGCTTCACTCTCACCAAAGCGACGTTGCTTCAAACGATAAACTCTCATTCTCTCTCCATCTCTTATATTGCAGAAGAAAAACATGCATTTTCCACGTGACAGTCTTAACAGCCCGTCCCGTTCTGACTACTACGACCGAACGGGGCAACAAGTTGCAAAAACACCTCCACTCACCGAACCCACTCACCGCTACCTCGAGTGAGCGTCTGCCAGACCAACGGAAAGCGGTAGTTTTCCACCAACAAACTTGAAGAACTGAGCGAGCAACCCATCAGCGAAAAGCTAGAACAAACACACTGTTATCGGTTTGTCTCTTTCACATCTAGAACCATCTCGCGGATCAGAATCGCAGTAGCCAAGAGGAGTGCGCATACCATCATGTCGTTTGCTCGGTCATAGTCAGTCCAGCAAAACGTGTCCCCCTGCGAGGGGTCACGACGAAGAGTTCCTCCGCATTTCCGCAGGTTGAATAGGAAAAAGTTCAATAACTGCCGGCTGACCGGATCAGTGACAGTTAGTGCCGAAACAGTGAATTTAAACAGTGGTACTGCAGCACGCGACCGTGAACTCTGTGTGTGTGTGGGAGAGCGAGGACACTGTAGAAGAACGGAAGCGCTGTTTGGAGGCGGATATTCGGCTATTAGCGTAGAAAGCAAGCGGCATCTATGAACCTGTGATATTTGGTAAGGACAAAAATAGTATTCCGGTAGGTACCGGTTTTTTGCCGTTCATTGTTAAATATTTTACTCCGATTCGCTATTATATCGATTATAACCTATTTTCTCGCTTCCTCTGTATGATTCTCCATTCTCATACTCGTAAATACACATACACAGTTATTTATCACTTATCGTCAATGGTAACGGAATTTTATCTTCGATCCGCTTCGGTCTAGTAGTCGGGGGAATAAAGCTCACCGATCGTGTCGTCACCAGCAACCAGAAATCATGCTCGCAACCTGTTCTGAAAATAAATATCCGAGACAAGCAGTTGCCATCTGCAACGCGCCATTCGCACCGGCATGATTTACATACATTGGTCCAGAGATGCCAGGTACTTTTTTCAAATGTCTGCAATAATAATTTTAAAAGTCTGGGAAGTACAAAAAATGTCAGGAAAGCTAGTGTAACCAAAAGCCTTTATATTCAAAAATCTGCAAATATCTGCAACAAAACATAAAAATCTGCAAATATCTGCAACCAAACTAGAAAATCTGCAAATATCTGCGTCATCCAAAAAATCTGCAGCTTAAATTAAAAGTCTGCGAATTTGCAGACTTGTCTGCAAATCTGGCATCTCTGCATTGGTCGAAAGAGTGCACGGAAACAAAAAACTACCTAAAATTGAGTTCCTTTGACTCAATCTCGTGGTATCGTGGGGGAACTTAAAATTAGATAAACCGTGTTGAAGGTAGTTTCCATTTAACCACGGCAAAAATTACAACTCATTGATAGGTTTTTTATACTCAAATTTAAGTTGAATTTACCTAATTTTGAGTTCACCCCAAACAACTCAAAAGTAACTTCCCCCACGGAAGATCTCGACTGAGTCGAACCTCTCGTTTTGTTTTTGACAACACTAATAAGTGCGAAAGCGACGCACAACTCAAAAGTAAGTTAAAAGAACTTTTCTGCAGGTTGTTTTATTTAACCGTGTGGGTTGACGCGAGATACAGTGCGTCACATTTGCATATAGGGAAATTACATGATGACAACGCCGGCAGTTCCTATACCCTGCTTCAACAGTGCAGAATCGATGAAAAGCTTCTAACCTTGGCTACCTTGACCCAATTCTAGTGGAGTGGTGGGAGAAGGGTTACAGTGCCGCCGCACTGGTTTGTTGTATCTCTTTCGCACTCGCTTGTTCGTGGCTTCGTGGTTCTACAATGTTTGCTATTGCATGTGCCGAAAATGCAGTAACGGCGATTTTGGCTCACTGCCAACTTGGATGGTTGCGCGCTACGTAATTTTTTTTTCTTGTGTTCAATATATGTTCGTTTGACACGGCACATTGAAGGCACGCTGCGTTATAATAATCTCTAGCGGAGGTTAGGGTGGTGATGCTTATTTTTTTCTCAAAATAATAATGCCAGTGTTTTGTAAAACGTGATAGCTCTAGAGTTAGAATTTTGACTGAAAAAAATCTGCAAATACCGGGTCTTCCAAGTAGAATAATTACAAAAATTAGCAATGAGAACAAAACAAATACACGAAGAAAATTGAAATTAAAGAATAGCAGATGGAAAAATTGAAAGAATGGGAAAGTTGAAAAAATGGAAAAAATTGGAAAATTTGAAAGTATGGGAAAATTGAAAGAATGGGAAAGTTGGAAAAATGGGAAAATCGGGAAATTGAAAACTTGGAAGAATCTAGAAATTGGAAAATTGGAAAATAATGACAATTTAAGAAAAAATGGAAAAATCGGAAAATTAGAAAGATGAGAACAGTGGAAAAATGGGAAAATTTAAAAAGGGAAAAAATGAAAAAAAAAGAAGTTGGGAAAATGGAAAAAATTGTGAAAAAAATGGGAAAATTCGAAAAATAGGAAAATTTAAAGGATAAAAACATTGGAAAAATGGCAACATTGGAAAAATGGGAATATGAAAATTGAAAAACTCGGAAATTGAAAGATTAGAAAATGGAAGATGCAACATGGAAAATGGAAAATACAAAAAATGGAGAATGGAAAATGAAAAAAGGAAAATGGAAAATGAAAAATCCATTTTCAACGGAACACAGAAAATGAAAAAGGGAAATAGAAAATGGAAAATTGAAAATAGAAAAAGAAACATGGAAAATGAAAAAATGGAAAAATAGAAAAATGAAAAAATAGAAAAAATGGAAAAATGGGAAAATGGAAAAGTAGAAAAATAGAAAAATTTAAAAAAAAATGAATAAATGGAGAAATAGAACAATGGAAAAATGAAAATATGAAAAAATGGAAAAATGGAGAATGGAATAATGGAAAAATAGAAAAAATGAAAACACAAAAACTAGAAAAATGGAAAAATAGAAAAATGAAAAAAAGGAAAAGTGGAAAAATGAAAAACCGGAAAAATAGAAAAATAGAAAAATGAAAAAATAAAAAAATGGAAAAATAGAAAAATGGAAGATGGTGAATGGAAAATGAAAAATAAAAAAATAAAAAATGTAAAAGGAAAAACGACAAAAAATATAAAATGAAAGATGAAGGACGAAAAATTAAACAATGAAAAAATAGAAAAATGGAAATATGGAAAAATGAAAAATTGGTAAATGAAAAAAAAATTAAAAAATTTAAGAAAAAATGGAAAAATTAGAAAGATGAGAACAGTAGAAAAATGGGAAAATTGAAAAAGGGAAAAATTGAGAAAAAAAAAGAAATTGGGGAAACGAAAAATATAGGAAAATTGAAAAATAGGAAAATTTAAAGAATAAAAACATTGGAAAAATGGGAAAAAGGGGAAAATTAGAAAATGGGAAAATTGGAAAAAAATGACAACATTGGAAAAATGGGAATATGAAAATTGAAAAACTCGGAAATTGAAAGATTAGAAAATGGAAGATGCAACATGGAAAATGAAAAATAAAAAATGGAAAATGAACAATGGAAAATGGACAAAGGAAAATGGAGAATGGAAAAAGTAAAATGGAGAAAATGTAAAATCCATTTTCAATGGAATACAGAAAATGGAAAAAGAAAAATGGAAAAATGAAAAAATGGAAAAATGGGAAAATTGGAAAAATGGAAAAATAGAAAAATGGAAAAATGGAACAATGGAAAAATTGAAAAATGAATGAATGTAAAAATGGAATAATGGAACAATGGAAAAATAGGAAAATGGAAACATGAAAAAATAAAAAAATAGAAAAAAAGAAAAATAAAAGAAATGGAAAAATGGAAAAATAAAAAAAACGGAAAAATAGAAAAATGGAAGAATAGCAAAATGGAAAATGAAAAATCAAAAACATGAAAAAGGAAAAATGACAAAAGATTAAAAATGACAAAATAGAAAATTGGATAAATTAAAGATGAAAAATTAAACTTAAACAATGGAAAAATTGAAAAATAGAAAAATGGAAAAATGAAAAAAATAAAAAAATGGAAATACGGAAAAAATAAAAATTGGGAAAATGGAAAACGGAAAAATTGGTAAATGAAAAAAAATTAAAAAATGAGAAAATGAAAGCTGAAATGAAAATTTGGGAAAGGGAAAAATGGAAAAATTCAAAATTTTGAAGATTCAATAATTCAAGAAATCAAAAAATGAAAAACTGAGGAATTAGAAAAAGGAAAAATAGAAAAATTTAGAAATAGAGCAATGAAAAAAATGTGTCATGGAAAAATGGAGATATTGAAGCATCGAAAAAGAAGAAAATGAGAAACGGAAGTTGGAAAATTTTATAAGTAGGAAAATGGCAAAATAGAAAATAGAAAAATAGATAACGGAAAAATGAAGATTGGAAAAATTGACGAAATATGACGAAAAATGAAAAAAATAAAAAAATTAAAAATGGAAAGAGAAAAATTCGAAAATCCAACAATTCAAGAACTCCAGAATTGAAAAAAAAGTGAAATTAAAATAACGAAAAAGAGAAAACGTCGAATGGAAAAATATTAAAAGGAGAAAACAAAAAAAAAATATAAAATGAAACATGCACAATAGAAAAATGGAAAATTGAAAATGGAGAAACAAAGAAATGGGATACATGAAAGTTTCGATTCAATTTCGTCCTCATCAGTTAAATCCAGATGTTCTAAGCCCCGACCAGATGTTTCACCGTACAAGTAAGTTGCATTTCGGCACTAACGGGAAGATTCCGAAACACAAATAAACCCGACATAAGAAAATATATTAATTGAGAAATGAAAATCAAGATTCGAAATAGACTATCAGGAAAAATATAAAAAAAATTAAAAGAGAAAAAAATACTGTATTAGTAACTTTACAAGCGAAACTAGAATTGCGCATGTGTCCATTATTTCAGGGCAGTACTAGAATGGGCCTTGTTTTTTTAAATTAAAATGATTTTTGAGGGATGTTCTAGAATGCTTTTGTGGAGTACTTTAGTTTTACGGAAGCTAGAATAGTTTAAGATTATGAATATTTAAGAATAATTCGAGACGTATACTGGAATGATTTTTGATATGAACTAAAATGGTTTTAGAGACGTATCAAATTGATTTTAGAGGTACATTAGAATAACTTTAGGCGTGTGCTAGGATAAACCTTAAGAAAAAAAGAGTAGAGAGCTGAGAAATGAAAAAAAAAAACATAAACAGATTTTTAAAGAAGAGAAAATAAATCAAATAATAGAAGACTGATCGTAGAAAAATTGTATAGAAGTTCGAAATGAAAATAAATAAAATTAAACCGAAAAAATTAAGTCGAAACGTCAATCCTAACTTGTTAATGAATGGTATAGAATGCAAATAAACAATATCAAATGAATTCCAGCCTCTAGGTTCAGATTTAAAGAGCGAACACGAAATTATTGCGACACATTCAACAGGGCATAACTTTTTTACCATTGGGTAAAAATCAACCAAATTTTGCACACTTTCTCATTGATGTGTATTGTTTACATGCTGTCAAACTCGAAGTCGTGTTTTTCGATTCAACGAAAATGGAGGTGAACCAACGCGAGTCGAGAGAACAAATTCTACCCTAACACCTGGAATTTCCTGACCTGTCGCACCGGCAGTTGGGAAAAATGTTGAACATTCACCATTCAACCGTCTCCAGAGTGTTTAAGCGGTTCCAGGAGCGGTTGACGTTGGACCGCGGCAAAGGAGCTGGAAGAAAACCGGGACCGGAGAACAAAAAGACGGAGGGAAAGGTGAAGCGGATGATTAAAGCAAATCCCAACGTCTCAAGCCGTGATTTGGCTAAAAAGATCGGCATATCGCAGAGCTACGTCCAGAATGCTAAGAAGAGAGCTGGACTACATACATACAAGGTACAGAACTTCCCAAACTGCGATGAGCGGCAACAATCGACGGCTAAAACTCGGGCACGGAAGCTCTACGAGAAGATGCTGACAAAATATGGCTGCCGTGTGATGGACGACGAAACGTATATAAAAGCCGATTTTAAGCAATTTCCGGGGTTGGAGTTTTTCACCGGCAAGAGCAAGTTCTATGTGAACGACAAATTTAAGAAGAAGAAAATGTCGAAGTTCGACTCCAAATATCTCATTTGGCAGGCCATCTGCTCTTGCGAACTGAGGAGTGAGCCTTTCGTGACAAAGGGCTCAGTAAATGGCGAGATCTACAAATCTGAGTGCCTCGAGAACCGCTTTTTGCCGTTCTTGCAGCAGCACGACGAAGCTCCGCTATTTTGGCCAGATTTGGCATCATGCCACTATTCTAAAAGTGTCCTGGAGTGGTATGAGGCCAACTTTGTCCATTTTGTTCCAAAGCACATGAATCCGCCAAACTGTCCGGAGCTGCGCCCGATTGAACAGTACTGGGCAATGATGAAGCGGTAACTTCGGAAGAGCAAGAAGACAGTCAAAGACGAGAAGGACATGTTAAGAAAATGGGAAAAAACTGAGAAACTGGTACCGGATGACACTGTAAAGACTTTGATGGAGGGCATCAAGCGAAAATGCGTTCAACTTTACACTCAAGGCTCCATCGATTAACTTTTCTTTTGATTTTTGAAGTAAATATAGTAAAATTTTGGTTTGATTTTAAACATTATAAGAAAATTGGAATGACATTTTCGGTGTCGCAATAATTTCGTGTTCGCCCTTTAAGAAAACATCCCATAAAATCGATGGTTACGAAATTGGATTCCACGTGCAGTAATAATCACCATCTTCATAGCTAAAGAACAGCAATTGTCATCCCGGATGAGCCAAATATCTTTGTTGTTCACCTCTTTGAAAAAAATAACATTAATCCTTTTGCACTACCCCACTACACCACCCACGTCCATACGACGGCTCTGACCGATTACGGTTCACTTCAATAACCGCTTTGCGCTTGTGTCCCGTCACTTGTTTTTTCCCTAATCGTAAACAGGCAACCCGAACAATGCACGGAATAGATGCAGAATTTGCATACGGTAGTAGTAGCGCACTTTCGCCATTCTTTCCGCCCGAGTTTGTTTTTCAAAGTCGAGAAAGTCGCCCCACAGCACGATACCGACCGACGCGAAAAAGCAACGCAGCCGCTCCCCATACCGACCGACCGTCACCGTTGCGATCGATCGAGTGTCGAACGGTCAGCACTTTAGTACAAGAACAGAAATGCCGGTCGATTCTCGCTTTTCACCAACTGCGATCGTGCAATTTTTCCGCGCGCTCAGTAGTTTACGCGATTTCAACGGGAGCGGATTACTTTGCCCAATCGTCGTTCGTAGTTTGTTGGTCGAGAATCGAGAAAAAAGTGCGATCGTGCGAACCCTTGGCGCGCTATCATCGAAGCAGGCGACGACAGGCAGACAGCAGTGCACGTGGTCGGGAAAGTTTGGGTTCGCCGGTTTGGTTTGTTTGTTGTTTTTCAATTTTGATCGGATGCGCGAGATATGCTGTGAACCACGATGTGATTGTGACGTTCCCGAAATAGACACTCGTTGTCCGTTACTAAGGTAGGACTCGGCCATGGCATGCTCCGCTCGGGTTGCGCTTACAATGTTTCGTTGTTTATTTGTAATGTTTGATGGGTCGTTTATTTGTTGTTACGAGTGGTTTACATCGTTGACATTGTATCATCACTTAAGATGCAGTGTTAGTTCTAAACCGAATCTTTTACCCATGAAAAAGTTCGAATTAATGCCGGGAAAACCGCAATGATGGCGAAGACACTTTAAAACGCGTGCACCACCGATAACAGATTTGTTACGTATTGTGTCAGCACGCTGCTACTGGACGTAATCGATCAAGCGAGAAACAGGATTAATGTTTAAAAAAAAACTGCACGCCTTATCTTTTCCAGTTAGTAGCCATAAAATCGGTTAAACTGATTAGATTTTAAAATGACATCGTGACAGGCCTACGAGCTGCATTCCTTCCAAACTTTTGACCAACTGGAATCTTGATCACGTGGTCGTAAAGGTTAACGTTTCATTTTGTCAACCCAACCAGGACAACGACCACGAATATGATTAATCAAAAACCTTCTTATTCGCAAGAACACGATCCGGTGTTTGACAACCAACAACAAAGCCTATAGCAACGCGAGTAGTTTCTCATTTCACATTCCAGCAAAATAAAAAAGCAGGCGGATTGATCAAAGGCAGCGGCGGTTTAGTGACAATGCATTCTATTGCATGACTAACTAGATGGAATATAAATTTTCCGCCTTGCAATCAGTCGCCGCGTCACGGGGAGAAAATCTGACACATGGTAATTTGCAAGCGTGCGATTCGATACCGCTTGTCAGCACTGCGTGTTGCGCGTCCAATGACAATAAACTTCATAAACATGGGCGCGTGATTCTCGGGAAAGTGATCAACAACGTACTTCTGGGATTGTTTTGAATGGGTTTACTCTTACAAAAATGAACAGCTCCAGCAAAACGTTGACGTTACTTCACACGCGAACCAACCATACAAAGAATGTTTGCAAAACTCGTCAATCATAGCGCCACGATAGGGTGTTTCGTCATATTTTGATTCTGTTACTTTTTAGCTTTTTTGTTGATTAACCCTTGGTGAGAGATAGTTGTACTGAAATTGCTAACAGTTAAATTTCGAATTTTGATAAAGGAAAAACTCTTTGATGTGCAAAACCTGCAGACTGGCTGACTTCGATCGCATCTCGCGTCAAATCACCACCACCAGATCACCACCACTACCAGCGCCTACTTCGATGCGTGTTTTTTTAGCACCCGGTTGTGGTAAATAAAACGGATTTTTCCGCTCTCCTTCCGAACGAATGATGCCGACCGGCGTGTCCAGGGCTAAATTCAGCTCAACTCACATTCGATTGGTGCAAATTAGCTGGAAATTTTATCAGCTCAAAAGATCAGTTTGACAGATATCTTGTATTTCTTTGTTTCCCGTTTCAAAACTTAAATAGATTTGCCAAAATTTTCGGCGCATTTACTTGCGCTTATTTGTCTCCAAATTTTGATAGACTTCCTGCTGTATTTCATTGTTCGAAACAGGTGAACGGCTGTCACATGCGCTATCTATGCAATCTGGTTGCAGATAAGACCGAGGCAGTTGGTTTCTAATTTTAACCGTCGAAGAACTGATACCGGAAAAATGAATCAATGCCTTTTATGGTAATTGAACTTCGAACGAACTGGTTTCATCTACTCGGTTGCTATTTTGGGAATTTCTAATTTAGATGACATGAATGAATTTTTAATTTTTAATAAACCCTCTTACATTCAGAAGCAGCTGATCGGGAAATATGTCCATAATTCCTTTATACTTCAAGCACTGGGCAGCGGGGCCAGTCGCACTGTTATGTTTGTTAGTATTACCATTAACCAGCCGATGATTTTGGGCATTGAACATGCGAGAGAAATACGTATTGTCATGCTTGAGTGAGCGCAGTTCACGATACGCACTTTTGGACAGTATTGCAATTGTTTACACCCAGGAATATAGTCAGTCCCACATTGAGTTTTCTCGAATTACCCATAAACCAGGAATGTATTCATTGAGATTGCTGATGGCTGTAAAGGGAGTTAAGAGAAGATCGATAGCCCAACCAATCTAGTTTAATACTGTGTGTTGGTTGATTAATGGGAATCTTCAGGTTTGTGTAAATTATTGCAGTTTCTGGTGTGGAATATTTTTTGTCAGTTCTACTCCTTTTGTATTTATAAAAGCAAAACTTTTGAAAAATTCAATTTTTGGACGACACAAAAATCATCACCATCTTGTATTAGGCTGAATGGGGCATCCCGGTTAGCTTTGGATCACATTTGGATACGAAATAAGTCATCTGCAAGTGAATTGAGCTAACATCTACCCAAATAATCTTTTTCGCCCATCGAAAAACAAAATTTTATCTATGGAATTCAAAAAGAAAATATATAATAGTCTCATGAGATCAACTACCATTTATAAATTCAATTTCAGATTACAGATAAAATTTGTTAAATGTGTTAAAACAAGGCCTGGGCAGCACATTTCGTTGCGTCACTTGACTACCCATCGACAGGCTACGCAGCTGATTTTTAGTGTACATGACCACTGGAGGGCTAGTGCTACGATCCTATTGAATGGTAATAGTCTTTCCTGTCCGAAATCCGAACATACAACGGTTGGTTTATGGGACTACCTTCTAAACCCGCCAGAGCCAGGACTGTAGGATATGAGAGAAAAAAACCCACTGGACTGAAACACCAACCGATCTCGCTGTGGGGGATCAATTAAACGAACAAAGCTCTCCACCACAGCCAAATGCAAAGCAGCAGCTCACTGCGGTAACTTCCGGAATCGTTTATTACCACCGTCGCTAGCGTTTATTACCAATAAAGGAGATAGGCTAGCAGACAACGGCCTCTGGCGAGAATAACGAAAGCCTTCTGGCCAACAGTAGTGAGCGGAGAAAATATAAGCCGATAAAGTTGAATTAATTGATTTTCTTTCTTTACTTTTTTCTTTTAAAAGCACTAAAATTATTGTAGGACCCCGTGTACCGCTTCGTAACTCGCTCACTAACGCAAATGGACGAACGCTCGATCTGGCATTCGTGAACTACGCCGATTTAGTCGAACTTCTCGAGCCTCCGACCACTATACTCGAAGTTGACGCTCACCATCAACCCTTCGAGCTGAGGTTGAATAGGCAAGTTGAAATAGGAGACGCTTTTGCCGAATCCGTCGACGGCCTCAATGTTGACTTCAGTCGCTGCAATTTTGATGAAGTATCTGCGGCCTTCGATCTGTCAAACTGGAAACGATCTGGATCACGCTGTGGTGGTGTTCTACGGAACTGTATACGAGATACTCCGCCGCATAGTTCCTAAGAAACGTGTCAACAGAAAGACGGACTACAAGTATCCGTGGTGGAATTCCGTGCTTCGTCTTCGTCTACGCAACATTCTCCGAAACCAACGCAAGCGATACTCCCGTCACAAGTCCGATGAAAACGAAGCCGTTCTTCGCCGAACCGGACTTCAATTCGAAACAGCCGGGAATAGTGTATTCGGCGAGTACATCAGTCACTTCCAACAAAGCACCCTTCGGAACAACCTCTCATCGTTCTGGATGTTTGTGAACAGCAGAAAACACGCTGGTGGCATTCCCGTAAATGTTTATCTTGGAGATGCCAGTGCGCAATCCACAGCCGAGTCCGTAGACCTTTTTGCGGAACATTTTCGTAGGGTATTCACCAATCCAGATATCTCTCCGTCATAAGAGAATATAGACGCATTACCATCATACAATATCAGTCTCCCTTACTTGAATATGACTGAAGCAGACCTGTTGAAAGCTTTATCCAGTGTCGACCCATCGAAAGGACCAGGCCGATGCACAAGGCTGGAGACTCATAATGTTGAAAGTTACAGGGGAATCTCGCTTTTGGACTGTTTGGCTAAAGTACACATCATCGACGAATGTCACCATGGATTTGTGAAGCAACGTTCTACAACTTCAAATTTGATGATATACACTAGCATCCTGGTCCCCTCTGTTGAGAAGCGTCAACAAATCGATGCAAGATATTTTGGCTTCTCAAAAGCATTCGATAAAGTACCTCACAACATTGCTCTTCTGAAACTGCAAACACTAGGGTTTCCTCCGTGGTTAACTGGATGGTTGCAATCATATCTGCCTGGTCGGAGTGCTTTCGTTGGATTTGGTTCAACACGGTCTAGCTTACTCGATATGATATGCCAACCGGAGTCCCTCAAGGAAGTCAGCTAGGGCCGCTAATTTGTATTTCATTCATAAACGACATTTACACTCGTATCAAATCGGAAAACTGTTCGGTTCTCGACATTGGCTCGATGCGGTTTCCGGAACAATCTGTGCTTGTCATCAATGCCAGTTGTATTCTGGACCCATCAACGAGAATGGAATTGGATCTTGGCGTTGTAAGCGTTGGGGATTTTGCTCCACATTGTTTTACTGTTACATTTGGTTTTCTTGTTTTCAAAAAGGATTACGGACTACAGCGAAAAAAAGCAATGAAAGCGGAGAAGCTTTCGTAGGAGGAAATCGATGTTGAATGTTCAATGCGGGAAATATGCCTATAGACCAAGAGCTGCGCGAAACTGCCGAAGAAAAGAGAGCTTCGTGAACGGGAGATCGGGAAAAGAAGCCTCCAACATCAAAACGAACTGCAGGTGAAGATGGAACATCTTTGCCGCTTAAAAGAAGATGGAAGCGCTAATGGGCAACAACGGACTGAAGACAAAATCGGTATCTGAATCCCAAGAGGTTTTTTTCAAGAGCATCCGGTGGAAAAGGTATTCCGGACAGAAATTAATCTAAAAAACCTATTTTAATCCACCTAGCGGTGCAATTGTGCCTTTCTCAATCATGAATCACGAGAATGTGTGCGTTGTTTATATTCATTAAAAGCTTTTAAATGCATGTATTACATTTTATTATTATACATCACATGACAACTATATACAGGAAAATAAATCATTATTCGAGTTCTAAAATTTTGAAAAAGAAAAAACAGCCACGGTAATATTGAACTGAAAAAAGGTGCAAAATCGGCAAAGTCCCAAAAAGTCGATTTTTATAAAAAAAAATTTTCGAGATAACATAAAATCTCGACGTTTCATGCATTTTAAAGATGTTTGGCATCAAAAATAAGAATTCGATTTCTGAAATTTCATGGGGTCCCTTTGAGAAAAAATTTGAGTTCCGGCTTATATGGGAATTTCATATGTGACCGGACGATTTAGTCTATATTTCCGGACCCATATAAGCGATCCGTACGAAATTTTATAAACATCTGTGGGGATATTATAGCTATCATTTGTGACCAAGTTTGTGAAAATCGGCCTAACCATTTCCGGGAAACTGATGCGAGTTCGTAAATTTTGAAAGATGGCTGCTTTTCCCGGGTACTTCCGGAACCGTCAATGGTGGTCAATGTAGTCAACGAAAGTTTGGTTGGCCGTCGGTGACCTAGAACAGCAAATTTAAGTTGTTTGAGAGATATTATAGCGAAATTTTTACCTTTTTTGCTTTCATCGGAGTATCGGTTTGAATCACAATTTGCTATGTGATCGCACGCCACAACCTGTAACTCCGGAACCGGAAGTCGGATCGGGATGAAATTAAATATCCATTTACGGGGACGCAATACCTTTCATTTGAGGCCAAGTTTAGTCGAATCGGTCTAGCCATCTCCGAGAAACCGATGTGAATGTTATTCTGAATTTAGATACTTCCGCCGGGGCTTCCGGAACCGAGGATGGTGGCCAATGTGGCCAAATAGACTTTGAATGGATGTTAGTGACCTAATACTACAAATCGAAGCAGTTGTGGTCATATTTTGGAAAATTTTTCACCTTTATACATTCATTGCAGAATTTATTAAAATCGACATTTTCTGCGTGTTCGTACTTATCACCCTGTAATTCCGGAACCGGAAGTCGGATCAATTAGAAATTCAATAGCAGCCTATGGGAACGTTGCACCTTTCATTTGAGACTAAGTTTGTCAAAATCGGTTCAGCCATCTCTGAGAAAAATGAGTGACATTTTTGGTCACATACACACACACATACACACACATACATACATACACACATACATACACACACACAGACATTTGCCGAACTCGACGAACTGAATCGAATGGTATATGTCACTCGGCCCTCCGGGCCTCCGTTAAAAAGTCGGTTTTCAGAGCAATTGCAATACCTTTCTATTGAGAAAGGCAAAACTGGTCGGATCATAGGTAAAGCGATGAGGACAGCAGTGACGAAAGTGGTGCAAGAACCCAGAAACGGATGGTCGATGAAATTCCCTACGGGCTGAGGCATCAGCGTTCAGAGCGAAGCAGTGTTCATCTGGGTGCAAGAAGGGGTCTTACGAAGAAGCTACCACCAACCTTTTCGGGAAACCAGAAGAATTGTCACTCTTTTTCGGCGGTACCTTATCAAGCATCTAACGAGGCTTGTGGATATTCTGATGTGGAAAATCTGGCGAAACTTTAAGTCTGTCTGAAGGGAGTTCATGCCTAGAGTTCTTCATTTAAAGTCACTCACAGCTGCGCCAGTTATTTGGACGCCCGGTACAGTAGCTGCAAAGTCACCTTGAAAAGGTGCGCCGGCTCTAATCTCCAAAAGCTGACAAACTGGCCAGTTTCATACCGTTTGGAAATGCGGTCGAACAGCTGTGTGAACACTTGGAAGCAGCGAATCTCACGCTCAACTTGGTGAATCCTATTCTCATCCAGGTTTAGAAGGAAATAGGGTCTAGGATTCGCCCCAAGCATCCGATCCGACCAGTACTGCTGCTTTTCAGTTAGTCTTCGAGTACAGGATCACTCGAAAAAAAATCTGTTTAGTCTTTAAGGTTTTTTTTAAAACTCTGGGTAGCCGGCTACCGAGAGTATCCTATGTTTTCTAAACAAAGGTAATATGAACTAAACAGGCGACCGTGGAAGTATTGCCTAGAAAAGCTAATTTTATCGGATCGCTATTTTTCGCAACAGTATTCAGACCGATTTTGTTATTTGTTCTCTACGATATACTTTTTTGGTTTGGTTTTGAGTGATAACACAGACCCAAGACAAATAGCTATGATAGCGCGAAATGCTATAAATCAAAGAAAATAGGCATGTTGGCAACAACGAAAATTGAGATTAGATTCATAAATGCATACGAGGGGAATTTTCAGTATCTACCGACCCGTGATCATCGATACTAGTCCGATTAAAGTCGTATTGGGATTGATCTCAGATCAAGTGTTCATTTTTACGGTACAGTTTTCACACCTAGATCCGTTCACACTATCTTATTCTGCTACTACCGTCGTAAGGTGGATGGCAGCCAGTCTTTGCGGGTCTATGGACCGAATGTCATCAACAAACTTAGACTCGTGTGAAAGTGTGAGATGGGAGACTTGTGAGAACTAGGTTATATAACCGTTTGGCGATCTGCAAATCGAGCCGATATATCATTGATCTACACAAACTAATTATTTCGTTCGTTTAGTGCTTATTTGACCAACCTGGGAACCAGTTCATAGGGCATTTAATGTGTGTGTAAGAAATGCGCATGGTCTTGTCTGAGTGGAATGATAGCTGTTGTATTATGTAAGTGGATTGAGAATTCACAATTCGCGATAGGATCGAACATCAGTCATCAGATCATCGGATTTATTGTTGTTTATTGAATAATGAATGCAGTTTATTGAAATGCTTCTTCACCAGTAAAGTGCACAGAATCTCGGATAGGACATATGAACTGAGGTCATATGCTAGTTTGCACGGTACAGCAGGCAAATTATGAGATGTATTCTGAAAAATAAACGGAAGATATCTGTCGTCGTTCGCTGAGCAGGATATGTGTACACAACTATTAGGAAAAAGTAGTAGGAACCAGAGTCGCAAAATGTTTTTTTCATTTGCCAAAATCAAGCGAAACTGACGAAAGAACGAAACTTCTTTCCATACCACTAGCACTTTGCGAAATCAAAATTGAGACAACGGGCTAGGACAAAGCAAGCATGTAGTAGAGCGTTTTCATTATTCTCTCCGCACGCTCGTTTTCGCTTTGAGATTCAGACGGCCTTATTCTGCGCGGCGTGTGACTAACCTCACCT
>NC_080670.1:213444079-213469079 GCF_030247195.1 Topomyia yanbarensis | reverse complement strand
TCCCGCTGAAGCCACTGAAGCTCGAAAGCCCACATGCACATACACACACCCCCGGCCACAACCACCCATAGACAAGCAGACGGTGGACTGCCAAAAGCTAATTTATAGCCACCATTCATTTCGGTTTCCGGTGCAAAAACATCGTCATTGGCGAACCAAATGAACTCTATTCATTTAAATGGCAAAATCAGCAGCTGGAGCAACACCCGGCAGATTTGCCCTTTTGTCGGCGCGTACAGAGGAACTGCAAATCCAATAAACATGTGCTTTCACTGCCAGCACCACCGGAAAAACGCCCCACGCCAGTGCACACGGGCGAAACACGAACCCTGAATACTAATTAGCATTTGAAAAAGCGCCAACCAGTAGGTAGGTGGGTACCCTCCAGTTTGAACGGGGGGACGATTGTATTTATTTACTCGAAATCCTTTCTGCAGTCCGGACGCCCTGGATATGCGCGGAAGCGAAAGACTAACGAACTGACTAACTGCCCCTTCCTTTTCTGTTGCACACTGATTGGGGTTATGATTAGAGGGACTCTCGCTCGCTGCTTTCGCCCGTAGAGCAGATATAACTTTTGAAATGACACGCGAACAGTATAGTAGTAGGCTGTGATTCGGGCGTTCGGGTGTCAGTTGGCTGGTTCGTAAATGGGGTGCACAGAATGAAATGGAACAACTTTAAGGTTAGGTTGTAGTACATTTGTTGTGACTGCCTCTCACTGGTATTATTGTCGTTGAGATCTTCCGTTTAATTAAAAATGTTTCAGTTATTTGAGGTATACATTGTGTCTATTCAATATAAAGATTAAATATCTGCGCTCTGTATGCTTCCCACCTGATTTCAAGCACTCGAATATCATTCTGTTTCTGGGTCGCTAATATTTTAGGATCATTGCATCCGACACAGCTCAGGCGTTCGACGAGAATTTCATCAATATCACACGCTGAACAAATCCGATGGCCGCTTCCTCTATGGCAGCACAATCAAAATATTCGTTAGAGTTCTTGATGAATTGCTCCGTCGAAACAAGAAACAATCCGGTAGACTTGAGCCGGGCAGAAATTGTAAATTATTTAACACTTTTGTGGCAGCTGCCAGGTGTATTCCCGTTTGAAGTCATACTCAATAAACTCGGACCGTTGATACTTTCCGGTCGAGAAATAAAATTCCAAGTCCGTTTTAAAGTCTTTGAAGAACCTAACGGAACGCTATTCGGTCTGGATCGAAATTTAAAAAGTCCGCCCGGATGAGCCAGATCGTATCTACGTACCCGTCAAAAAAGTAGAGATAAATGACGTAGTCACCGGTTCGAGTTTGACAAGCGTGGATCTGCTAGAACATGAGGTCAAGCGATTGCATTCAGAATCAGATTGAAAGCGATTGCAGTCTGCATCTGTCACAAAGGATGGGAACTTTTGTTGGAACTGTTTCGTCAAATTGCGCCCTTTTTAGTCCCGCGAGTCATGAATAGAAGTAAATACAATCGTCAGAAGAAGACCGATGCGACCCTCATCTCTTGCTTTCTCCTAGCCGTCGGTACTTCGTCTGTTATTGCAACGACATTGAATGAATCCTGCTATTGGAGAAGAGGGATGTCTGGACGCTTTTTCGCAATCCTTCAGGCAAAGACGTTTTGGAACCAACATCTTGCAAATGGCTGAACCCAAATTATGTTCTGCTCGACGTGTCAACGGCCTTTTTAGGTCTTAGCCCCTTTCGCCGATGGGGACTTCCAGATCCTCACCTCGTGCTGCGGTCCGAGGCTGCTATGTATAGCACGTGATACGACCTATCTCTGATACACTTGTTACTGTTGCTGCAGCAGAGATCCCTTGTGTCCGCATTGGGTCGCCCACGGGTGCCTTGTCAGCCCTTACTTACCTAGAACTACCACGTTCGATGAAGACCGGAGTCCTCGTCGGCTGGCGAATTCTGGCCTTCCCAAACACGTAGTTCAGCTAGATGTGCTGGAATGTTATCAAGTTCACTGAAACCTCATCAGCGGCTGGCAGCTGTTCGAGGCTGAGGATATACGCAGGGTATCCGAACGGGATGATGGCTGCCGAACTCGATTTAGCCATTTCGTTGTACGTTGGTCGTTGTTCATCTTTTTGCGAAATTCCAGGATCATGTCCCTTGATTTTTTTTGGTTTGGTATGCTTCTTACAGCTACTATTGTTCGGTGACTCGATATCCGTTGAGCGTTGTCGCATGGCTGGGTACTTCTCAATAGCCACCCGTAGCGTATCTCAATAGCTCCGCTTAATTGTCGAGTTGCATGTTTCCCTCTAATTCTCAGAGCTGGCCCGTCAACTGCCTCGTAAGGCTGCTCTGTGTCCTCCTTGGCCACTTTTCGATTACTGTCCTCTTCTTCAGCTGGAGAGTTAGGGATAGATGAAGTACAGGATATAATATCCTCTAATGACCACTTCAGCGCTTACTGCATCTTCTGGTCACGTAAACCATCAGGTGGACGGATGCCGGTTTGTAGGTTTCCGACAGTGACGGACATAACATCCTCCAATGACCTGAGGCTGGGGTTCAAAATACTGAGCCCCCCTCTCCCCTACCATTCATCCCCTGGCAGGGTCGGGTCACCTTGGATAGGGCCAGAAATTCGACGGTACGGGTTGTTACCCTCTCGTTTCGCTGCATCCGTAGAAGGCTGATAGCACCCAGTCAACGCCGGCTTAAGTCCAGATGCAGTCGAAAACACTCTGGTCGCCTTACTGATTAGTTTCCTTTTGGTTTCTGCTACGGAATTGGTCGAATAGATTCTCCGCTTCCGGTTTGCTCAGAAATTTTCAATTGAGCACAGCTAGGAAGGTAGGGGAGTCGACTGCGACATTCAAACGCCCCATCTCTTCCAGCGCTTGCTTCGCGTAATGTGCCGAGGTTAGGTCCGACCAGAACACGACATCGTCTTACGGGTAATGTTTCTTAATGAAGGCGGTAAGTTCCTGTAAGCATATCGTAATGTACACCTCTTCGTTGACCGCAAGTTGTGACAAAAAGTTGGCATTCTCACTGATTGTCAGTCACAAGATCTTTGCTACTTCTCTCAATTCTGGGGCTGAGCCCCTGTCAGATATTGCCTTCAAGTTTCAGGTTCGTTTCGTCGCCCATGATCACGCTTTGCAGGGAAGACTTTCTGGACGAGCACCTTCAGCCGCTGATTTTGGATCCGCTTCGTCATGACAATATTAATGTTGGTCAAATGATCTTTGACCGTCTGACCGATTGCATCAACCTTCCAGCCCAAGGCGCAGAAGGATTTGGCCATTTTGCCTTCCGTCTTCCACTTCAGCGCTTGCTGCACCTTCTGGTCACGCAAAACCTGTCAGGCGGCCTGTAGGTTTCCGACAGTCACGGATTACATTCTATATCTATCTTTGAGAAATGTACTACCAGCTGACATATCAACGATTTCTGTTCCGGAAGAATTTCCGGTAGAGGCCAAGCGTTTTAGTGATGTACCTTTTATCCTACTTCGAGCATGCCAGTGTCGACATTGTCGACAAAAGGCCGTCAATCGGGCGATGCAGGATATTCGAACTGGGTTTCCAATACAGCTTAGGTTCTCCGAAGGCTGGAAGAAGAAAAGCAAGCCGTTACAGTTTACTTTAGTTGGGACAATAACAACTGCAGCGAACGTGACATCATTTGGGATACAAGCATAAACGAGTTTAGCTTCTCTAAGCTACAGCGTCCAAAGATGCTGACGTACTTGAATGATTAAAATGGTTCACTACGTTTGCCACACGGCAGCTTGTTCCGTTTGAAACGGTCATCTACAACAAACTTAGCCTGATCCGTGAAAAATATTCCTGTCCTGGCAAAAACTTAAAATCCGCTTTGATTTAGGTCTCATCATCAATGACGCAGCATCGGTATTTCGAGGGCAGCGTTTGGCAACACTGCTGGCGGTCATCCCGATTTGTACGGTTTTTGGCTAAGGTCCACACCAAAATGCTCGGCTTCCGTTTGGAATGAGCAATCGGCGCTCTTTCGGTTTTCCTTTGTACGTTGTACTTGGTTTTCGTCCAACTTCAGACTTGTGGTCCATTGTTATCTGTTCCTAGAATCTTTGAGCTTTCAGTGGGTCGAATGTTATATATTCGTCGGTTTCCTTGGAGACAAGACTTACGACGGAGTTCAGTGTCTACCTACCCACCCACAAGGTAGAGATAAATGGTGTCGTCACGGATTCGAGTTTCACATGCGTGGATCTACTGCAGTACGAGGTTGGCTGTTTTAAGGACCCCCAGCCAGTAAAGATGTTGGATTGCAAGCGATTGCATTCAGGATAAGTCGTACAATACTGAAAGAAGCTACGTCCAGTCGGGCTCGTATCGGTTGATTTTCGCTGCGTTTACTTTGTCAACTTACTTTTTTTTCGACAAGGCCTGCTTATTCGCTTTCGTGTACCGCGGATCAAGAATTGTGCTAGAAGCAAGCAACTGGGTCACACAGCCACCCATTGTAGTGCGGTGGTGATCTTGGAGTTGATTCATGCAGTGGGAATACTGAGAAGAGCTTCGACATGTTCCACTTAAAAAAGGGCTAGGAGAAACTGAAGCGTTCGCTTAAGGGACGCTTCAAGCACTGTTTCGCAGTAATATTAAAGAGAGCTACGTCGTCGAACATAACTAAGCAGTATGCTGTCTTGGCTCTGGTTCAAGAAAAAATTGACTTTGATGATCTCTGAGAGGGGAGATCTTCTACTGTGCCTAGAAGCTAGAGGAAGAGAGAGGAATCATATTTCCTCGCCTGCGTTCCCTTGCAAACGCCAAAAGGATAGCTTTATTATGACCACCTTGAACACGAATGAAATAACATGGATTTCTACACCACCAGGAAACCACTATGCGCAATGTTTCGTATGGCCTCACATGAAACATAAATTGGCGTAGCGACTGCAGTATTCGAAAAAATCGAATCGACACAAGAGCTTCCCCTGAGTAAAGAGCACGTGCTGCTGGTTTCATTTTCGACAGCGCGATTCATTCTCAGACAAAACGCGTACCAGACGCGAACGCCCGCGGACGATCTCCTACACCGTGATAGGACAAACCGTGCTAAAATTTGTACCCGGACAAGCTTTGCGCTTACAAACGCTTCCAGAAGTTCGAACACCCGATAACTTCAGGAAGTACACGACTTTGCAAGCGAAAATAAAAAGCTAAAAACACGACTATTGCCGCCGGTTCGTCGACGAGTTATCGAAAGAAGCATCGATGAGCACTGTTTGGGATGCTGCCAACGTATGTGCAACCGATACAATACTAACGAAAGCGTGGAGTATTCCAAGCGTTGGGCATTCGAATTCTCCCACAAAAAGTCTACTCTGGATTCTTTGCTGGCATGTAAGACTTACCGCGTCACGTCCCGAATCCTACCGAATCAAGTTCAATTTTTGCGAAAAATCGTCGATTGAATTTATTCAACTAGTACCTGCCTATTAATATTGCCTTCAATGTTGAAGACCAGTGAGAGTGATCGTCAATCCAAACCAAGCCTCCGATCACAACTCGTATCGGGCGATTGATATGCTGTCTGGCAATTGGAAGTTGTTTCAGGACAATTCTATGCTGGCTCGACAATTCGGTTGAAGCAAATGGCTAACTGTCAGAAACTCAATTTGACTTCCGCATACGCTAAAAGACGAACGATTGACTTACATTACTATCAACGGAAATTGCTAGCAAAGAGCAGATGGCAACAGTTCCTTCGATATTTGATGTGCTTTTGACACCATTTCTATCAATATTCTTTCCGAGAAGCTGCACCAGAATGACAACTCAAAGCAATAATAGATTCGATCTCTCGTCAGCAAACCAGAGCTTCTATGCTTGCTAACCGAGACAAAACTCGGGAGGGACTCGTGACTTTTTGGATTGAGTGTCTCACTGGTTACCGAGACGGTGCCAATTACTGATGAGACCGCCAACAGGAGCTCTACAGTTTGGAACCGTGTGCTTCTTTTCACTACCTTCCAGGATTCTGTGTAGAAATCGTCGCTCTGGTTCTGCAGTCAGCGGAGGATGTTTCCATCCGACCTGTCAATGCTGTCGGGAAAAATACCCAATGTAATGCGCCTGTTTCGGAATATGAGTGGCTTCAACAGCCCCCAACGTAGCGCCTTGCTAGCACTTGATCGCAACTGTGGTGTCCTCTAGCTACTTCACTTCATCCGTGTCTGCGCACAAGCGATTTCAAGATAGCCTTGTTTGGAGGTGCGCTTCCTGAGCTAGTCTTATTTTGTTTAAGTTCAACTCCATGACACTATCGATCGGGACACATCGGGTGGATTTCAACTGTTCCAGGTTGGGGGTGTACACAGGGTTTCCGAACGGAATGATGGTGATCGAGCTCGACTTGGCCATTTCGTTGTAGGTTGGGCGCACTTTTTTGAGGAATTCCATGATGATGCCCCTTGATTTTTTTTTTCGGTTGGAACTCTTCTATACTCTACTATTGTTTTGCGACTCGATATGTGGTACCTTTCCAATGGGGGGTTTGATGCCATTTTACAATAGCCACCTTTAGCTTTTTACCCCCGGAGCCTTCTAGCCCGTCAAATGCCTCGTTGGGCTGGTCTGTGTCCTCCTTGGGTACTTTCCGATTACTCTCGTCTTCTACAGCTGGAGAGTTGAGGATAGATGATGTGCAGGACATAACATCCTCCAATGGTCCACTCTCCTTCTACCTCCATCGTTACAATCTCCTCTAAACTCATCTTCATTGATCTTTTAGGTCTTTTCGTTTGGTTTACAAGAATAACCAGTGGAAGAAAGTCAATCATGCCAGAGCCCCACTTGACATGGTAAATCCAGAAATATTGTTGCTTGGGGGCCCCATAGGCTCCGTGCACGGCAAGGTATCTCTCATCAGTTCGAATCCCAGTTTGGCGGAAGGCCGGGCCTCAAAGTGCTGAGGCCCCTACTATTCATTTCTTGGCATGAGTCGCATCACACCTTAGATTGGGGCAAAAATTCAATGGTACGGGTTGTGGTCTCATAGCCGTTGTTACCCTCTTGTTTCGCTACTATTCGTAGAAGGCTGATAGTACCTAATCGACGACGGCATACGTCCAATTCCAGTCGAGAAGAAACATGTTATCATATTCTTCAACACTATGGTCGCCTTATTGATTAGTTTCCGTTTGGTGTTCGCTACAAAATTGTTCGAATAGATCCTCCGCTTCAGGTTCGCTTCGAAATTTTTAATTGGCGCAGCTGGGGCAGGATTGGGCGACTTCAAGCGGCCCATTTCCTCCAGCGCCCGCTTCGCGTAATGTTCCGGAATCATATCCAACCAGTACATAACATCGTCCTTTGGGCGGTGTTTCTTAATGATGGCCGCAACTTCCGGTAAGCAAATTGACTCGTTGACTGCGCGAGTTGCGAAGAAAAGTAGACCGGCTTTGACATCCCCTTCTCACTGATTGTCAGCCATAAGAGGACCTTCTTTGGGAACTTCGTGTGGGAGATCATGTACTTTACGTCGCTGCTCACCTCATTCTAGAGGGAACTGCAATAGCCGGCTCCCTGCCAGTCATTGCCGTAGCGCGTCAGGTTCGTTTCATCGTTCATGATCACAGCGACGTTGCACTTCACAGGAAAGCCATCCTTGACCAGCACCTTCTGCCGTTGCCGTTGGGTGACCACTTACGCTACCAATCCCGACTTCCGCTTCCTCATCGCAATGTCCATGTTGGTCAAATGATTATTGACCGTCTGACCGATCGCATCGACCTCCCGGCCCACGTCTTTATGTCGACGGTTATTTCGACGGTGTCCGACTGTCGACAGTGTTGGATATTCGAACTCGGTTACCAATGCAACTGAAGTTCTCCGAAGGTTGGAAGAAGAAAAACAAACCGCGCTGGTTCATTTTAGTGGGGACAATAACAGCTGCAGCGAACTTGACATAATTTGGGATACAAGTATGAACGAGGTTAGCTTCTCTACGCTCTCCAGCGTCCGAAGACGTTGGCGTACTAATATGATGAGAATCTCACCGTTTATGTAACCTTTAGTCACGAATGGTTAACTACGTTTGCCACAAGTTCGTATGGCTTGCCAAATCAGACACTTCGAAGCGAACTTCGATAGCTTCTTTCGTTTGAAAAGATTATCCACAACAAACTTACCCTTACCCGTGAAAAATATTCCTGTCCCGGCTGCAATTTAGGTATTATTATCAATGATGCAGCTACGGTATTTCTTGGGCAATGTGAAGTTTTCGGGCGCGCCTTCTGGCAACACTCTCCAGTGTTCGTTCCAATTTGGGAAGATCTACAGTTTATATGTTTTTGGCCAGGTCCCACACGAAAATGATCGGATTCCGCTTGAAATGAGAATTCAGCTCATTCTCCCTCTCTTTCTCTCTCTCTCTCTCTCTCTCTCTCTCTCTCTCTCTCTTTCTCTTAATTTTTTATGCATTGATTCCGGCTTTCGTCCAGCTTCAGGTTTGTGGTCCATTGTCATACGTTTCTGGAATCTTTTTGGAGGAGCTTTGAGAGGGTCGTGTAAATTCGTCAGTTTTCCTAAGACACGATGCGTCAACCCAGCATTTTCCATGTAGGTGCACAAAATCATTCCTTTCCTCATTTTCTTCCGTCTCGAACGGAATCTTACTGACAACTTCAAACTGGTACACTCCAAAGAGGAACTGGGTAAAATCTGGTTAAAGTCGGCATAGTAAGCTTCTTCATGCTATTCCGTCGAAGAAATTGCTGTCTAGCCTCGTCGCCAACCTTCGCACCACTCTGCACCGCTTTCACCAGCTAGAAGATCGTCTAGTTCGCAATCCTGACTTACATCAACATTATTAAATTTTTGGCGAAGAATACCATGCGAGTTTTCGTCGAAGAATACCACGCTATCTAACGAACAAGCTGAAAGATCGTGCTCTACAAAGATAAGTAGACCTAAATTGAGACAAATACATCAAAACGTTCGGCCTGCACTTAGAACCGTCCACGGATCAGCTCCGATACAAAATCCAGCTTCCATCATCCATGACTGATGTACCGATAACGAAACGCCTCGCACTATCATACATCGTCCCATTGGTCAAACAAGAATGTACTTTCGGTTTAAAAATCAAATCATGCTTCTTTTGCAAGTTAAATTCATAGAGAACAAAGAAAAGCTATTCACTCAAGCTTCAAGCATTTTTAGCGAATGCGAATTGCTGGGTCTTTCGTTTGACTCTTTCCATCAATTTTTGCACAGCCTCCTTGGTCACTATCATTGTCACAGAGCGCCAGTTCGTCTTGAGCTGCATTTCGCTGATAACTGTCTTTAGCGTCTTCTTGAAGTTCCGCTTGACGATTGTCCAATATTTTTCTATTGGGCGGAGCTCTAGCGTTTTGGGAGGATTCATGTGCTGGATGTTGTTCGCGGCATACCATTCCTTGGCTTTTTTCAGAAACGGAACAACTGTGTTGTTTGAGGAAAGGCAATAGATGTTTTTCAAGGCTCCTCCTGCATATAAATTTCGTGGTTGCGATGTAAATGTCGCTCTTCAAGCCACTGTAACAGATGGCCTGCCACATAAGATATTTCTTTGCAAACTTCGATGACTTAATGTTTGAAAATTTATGCCACCTTTCCTCTTCCATTCGACATATAACACTTCTGTCCAGGAAGCTGTTTAAAGTCTGTCTTGGCGTTGGTTTTGTCATCCTTTACCACGCAATCAAACTCCATCAGTATCTTCATTCACAGCTTCCTCGCTTGCTTTCTAGTTGGCTTGTTTGGCTTATCGTCATGATTTGCAGTCACCACCTTCTTGTAAGTCGACTGCCCAGGTTTTATAGCTCAATGTACGCTTGTAGGCGACACTCCTAGCTTACTTCTGACATCTCGGACGGAGGGTTTGGGGTTCCCCTTAAAACGGCTGGTCACTATTTTTGTCATTTTTTGCGGCCTTCGGCTTTCGATTTCTCCACGATCCAATCTTCCTAGCTGTCGACAAATGTTTTCCGAAAACTTTTATTACATTGGCGCTAGTTGATTTGACCATAAATTCAACAATTTGACCAACTTAGTGTCCGAGTTGTACGGATTTTCGCGATGCGCAAGTAAAATTTTGCTCCCCTTCCTTCGATACCATTTTCACAACTGAAGAGCAAATATCAAAGTGAAACAGCAGACACACATGCAATTTTAAAATGAGAACTTTGCAGGCATTTTTGATACACGATGAAAAAAAATGCGTCAAGTTGAAGTTGACCATTTTTTGGTCGTATTACGTCGTTCGTCGTGATTCTTAACATTATTTTGGGATACAAGTATGAACGAGTTTACTTTTTCTACGCTGCAGCGTTGGAAGATGATGAAGTACTTGCCAATGAAGAAGATTGCGTTATCCACGGAAAAAATGCTTTTTTTCCATCTCGAGCGGAATCTCACAGACAACTCTTCAACTGAGCGGATGTAAACAATACTATCTAAAAAGAAACTGAGGAAAGTTTGATTAATTTCGGTCAAGTATAAAGAAAGTGTATGTGTCACAATAATTATCGACTCACCCTTTTAACCCGCTAGTCTGTGCCTGATTCACGAGGCATCACCTGGGATCAGCCAGTTGTAGGTGTTCACACCAGTCGTGAGACCGTTTGGATTTAGTATCTAACTAGTGTCAATTTGGTGACATGAACCTTCAAAATTGACGCACTTTCTCTAAACGTTTTTTTTAAACAAATTTGTGTTAGCTTTCATAAAACTTTGAACATTTTCTAAACATTGAACATTTCAACCCAAATCAGCCACGTAGCCCAAGAATCTAGTTGCGCCCCTGGTTGGCCAAACGAACCATGAATTTTAGCCAAACAATCGCTCTATTTGCGCTTGATGACATAGTCATGTAAAATTAACATCATTTGGAATGCAGTAATAAATAATTTAACTGTCCAATCGATTGGAAAATTGATTGAAAATGATCCACGTTTGGGTGGGAGGCGATCAACTGTATGAATCAAATTATCACACAATTATCACGCTAATAGCATTAATTGAATTTAGCAAATATTAATTTCCCCCTGACAACACCCTAAGCCTACTGCGAAGCTGGGAGTGCTGCTATTGGCTTATTTCATTTATTTTTTTTTGGCCTCAGGAACCTTTAACATTGCTACTAGGTTTGTCATTCCCGGTTAAACATTATGAGTAACAGTATGATTGATGTATGCATTCCAGCTCTCAAATACAATCCAAATCGGTTTCGATTTCCGACTGGTTTAGTCGGTTTCGAGTCGATTAAGTTTGCTAAAGCCCACACACACACAATTACTACCCAATCCAACAAATAGACGGATTTCCAATGAAGCTGAAGCTTCAAACTGAAATGTTTGCTGTGCGTGTGTGCGATGAAAGAAATATGTTCCAATTAGAATCGCATGTTTAATTAAATTTAATGAACTGCAAAACTGCATTCCACCTACCAAGCGAACCAATTCAAATTGAACACTTGAATATCGGGCGCAGCTGGGTAATGTTATTACCATGGAGACGCTGCATCACCGACGACGCACACGTTCAGCATAGAAACCCAGTAGGCACTGAAACACATATTCCTAGCTACAGCTGGAGCAACGAAGTGTCAGAGCGTCAGAGTGTGGTTTTACGATGATGTAAACAAAATGCGGTCTCAAATATTATTACGCCGGAATCACTCCCGTCTCTGGGATACTCGGATTTTCGACCGGCTGCAACAATGCACACATATGTGTGAAATAGTTGAAATTTATGTCACCACAGAGATGGAGACCGAATTGGTCCGGAATTGCCACCATAAAATGCAAGCATATCCTCACAGCCCACGGAAACATGAGGAGATACTACCAACAAGGCTGCAATTTCGCCCAGCTGGCAAACAAATTTAATAGCAATAGCAAAACATATAAAGTGTAGGGGGAGCGGGGTACGACTGCAATTGGGAAATGCAAATTCCACAAACTTACCGAACGAGCTTCGGAGGATGGCGAGGATTAGGTTGGTTAGGAAGTTTCAATTTAGATAAAATCCCATTGTGTGTCCCTTGCATTTCCGAATGTGTGTGAGAAGTAAATCTTTTCCAATAAAGTAGACTGGATTTTTTTTTGTTTTAATTTTTGGCGAACGAACTGAGCTGCCTTCGCTGGTTGGTTGGATTCCCGTCGGTTCCCTTTCGACCGTTGCTTTGTGGTGGCCTTAATCTGGTTTCGAGTTTTTTGCTTTGGTTTCGGGTTTGTTCTGCACTGTATAATTCCGATGAAGTGTTTCTAGTTTTTGCTGCGAATCTCTTTTAATTTCTCTAGCTTTTTGCTGGTGGAAAATAAACAGTGGAAGCGGAGTTCCGTTGCTTTTGTTTTTTTTTATCTTCCTTTGATTCAGCGCTTGGGGTTGCATTTTTTTTTCAATTTAAAAAGTTGTGGCACAATTCAAACAGTAAAATCAGGAAAAGTGCTTGTTTCGGTACACTTGACACGAGGGAATAAACTCGAACAGCAATTAGCAAACCGAACAACGAAACTGACAGAACGTCAACACAGCTTCACATAATCAACGCCTACTGCAGCAGCGGCACTACACTGCAAAAGAAAAGTTTACAGTATATTTCTCATCTTCTTGACTGACGTGGTGGCGGTTCTGTTTTGAAATCCTCTGGTATTATAACAAACATAAACACACACATGCATACTCACCAGCAGCCTACTTTGTTGCTGGATCGTGTTGTTTGGTACAGCTTCATGGTTTGGTTTTGACCTCTCTCTCTCCTCTGGTCCGCTCGAACGAGGGACCGGGTTGGCTGCAACTGCACCAGCCACTACACTGTCAGTGCAAGGCGGAAAATTATGTCAAGGATGTGCACGTGCGGTTTTATTCGAAGGCGATACGTTGCTGCCGTTGTGGGAAAGGACCGGGTTTGAACTAATGTAAGTAGGTTTGAGATCAATTTAGATAATTCTCTTGTTTAGTGTTGCAAATGAAGCTGTACCTGTAAACTATTTTCTTCGACAGTTTCGGTCGTAACGAAGAGCTTGTGGAACAGCCTACTATGTGAGCTGAAGATGTGCGCGCTGGTCGAGGGTGAGTCCTCGTCGATTTTTTGCCTTCTTCAAAGTTATTTCTTTTCCAGAATACTCTACACAGTCAAGTACGGAATTTTATCTTTGTGCTTGCTTGTCTGTTGACCGTTGATTGAAAGCGACGGCGATCGCGAAGGAACAGAATCTAGCAAAATCGAACGGATCCTTTGATTCTCGAATCACTAAGCGGCTTATCATAGTTTTCAATTAGGATCCCATCCTTCGGTTCCGATGGGAGGCCATTGTTAGAGATACGACACACTACTTTTCCTATCGCTTCCGAAGAGGGATGGGGATAAGCTTGAATTGATGATGCCATCTTTTTCAGATTTTTTTCTGACGTTAAAAATATACAATTTCAAATTTATGTATCCATGATTTTGATTGCCTTTATGGCAATGTATGACACACAGCTCTCACCGTGGCATCGCCGAATCCAGTACAATTGAACAACGTTTTTACGTTGATTCACAATCAATTTTTTTTTGTTCCTCTAAAATGGCCATCAAAAATGGTTTTAAAAAGCAATATTGAAAAACGGAACGTCGCCTTTTGCGGACGGGGTGCCGGAAGGCCTGCCTGTAAATCGAGTTTGACTGTGCAATACTTTCGCCAATGAAGCATACATTTTCCAATCAGTCATGCACCGCTGGCCGGACCCCCTACCGATCCCGCGCCTACTTCGATTATGAAGAGGGGTCCACTTATTCGGCGTAACCATCAGAGTGCGGCTGATTGGCACTCGTGCAATTCGTGAAACAGAAGAGTATCGATAGCCGTACTCGTGGTTTTTGGTAGTTTGCAAATTTTACACCACATGCCGTTTGTGGCGGTTTAGGTGCTGGTGGTACACTGTTGGCCACTGTTTCATTTCGGCGGGAACACATCACCACACGGGTGAGGGTCAATCATCGAAAATTTGATCATGTTTTATTGATTATTTACGGGGAAGCGGTTTGTTTAGGAAAGGTTCATTTTTGGCGAGCTATGTTGAAAAAAATATAGAAGCGATTGATTTTTTTTTCCGGTCGGGTTATAGTTGAGTGACTGAGTAGTTGTAGCAACGATTCAGGTTCTTCTCGCTCTCGATTCCACACTCACGAGATTGCAATTCAAATAATTTTCAACGATGCATCCCTTGTTAAACTTTCAACGAATTGCTGCCAATAATCGCATGAAGCAAACTTTAAAAAGTATCTCTCTAGAGTCATATGTATGTGTATCGTTTTCTCACTTTTCCGGGGCCCCCGAAACTATTCTAACGAGTGGCAACAGCTGTTCAACGGAGAAAGCTTCGAAAAGTGGCCATTTTTGGGAACGATAAAAGCTGTTTTTAGCTACCCTTTATACCAATATTCGAGCTTTATTCGAGTTATAGTTATTCATTTTCTTGAAGATTTTGTCAACGGCGTGATGAAAACTACCTTTGCCTGTTCAAAGATGGCTGCTTCTCGAGATTAAACCTTGTTTTTGCTGCCGCGAAACAAGTTTTTTTACAGGAGAGTTCTAGCGCTAAGCTCAGAGCTGTAGGGCGCCCCTGTCAGAGTCTCAATTTTGCGCCCCTTTGGTGTATACATTGGTTTTCATTTCCAGTCGGTCGGTGTTAAGTCAGACCGGACTAAGTCGCAAAACATTAAAAAGTGAAATAATGATAGCATTGGATAAAGAATTTCTTCAGCTACATTAGACTCTTGCCAGATTTGAAACATGTAACAATAAACAAGAATTATGAAAAAAATTAATTTCCAATTATAACGTGAAGGATACTGCGAGTCAAAATTTAAACTCGTTTTTCTAGAAATCAATACATTGTCACTTAGTCCGGTCTGACTTAACACCGACCAGTTTTACTTGTGTTTGTGATATCCAGTCTAAACCAAGCAAATGATATTGCTGACAACAAGTGATTTATGAAGGACTACCGCGTCTACATGTCTGTTCACATAGTTGAGATCGACGGTGTGGTCACCGATTGAGCTGGTCATGCGTGTGGTGAAAGGGTTAGCGGTTACAAGAACCTCTCTCTCTCTCTCTCTCTCTCTCTCTCTCTCTCTCTCTCCACTGAGTGAGCATTTTGAACTGCAATCGCACGGGACAACAAAATTGTATGTCTTTTCAAATTTGTATCGGGTGACCTGCTTAGCGAATTAACACTTAACACAATTAACACGGGACAGTCCTTCGCAGTACAAACATCCCAACAGCTAGACTACTCCTTCGACAAGGTTTTCACTAAATACGAGCAAATGGGTCTTTGTAGCAATAAGAATCGGGGTGTGGCAAGTGCACAGAGAATAATGGGAATCCCTTAAAAGGCGCTCTAATCACTCTAATACTAGCGCACAAAGTCGAAGAAACAAGCTCCTGGTTTAAAAAAATGAGTGGGTAATATCAGAGACAAAATCGCAAAAAAGTAGAGAAGTTTGGTGGTAAAATACCCCAATTTATTTGTAATTTTTATGATAAAATTGTAACTATTTTTCTCAAAAAATAATCATCTCTGTAAGGTTCATACACACTTTTTTACTCTTGAATTCCTGCGATATTAAACATTGTCGATTCGTAATCTCGTTGTGAAATCATAAAAATTTTGGATTGACGATTAGTAAAAAAATTAAATCTACCTACAGAAACATGTTAGATTCCTCAGTAATAAAAAAACGCATCGCGCCTATTCGAAAAATGAACCCACGTTGCCAATGGGCTCATCACCCACAAACCTTCGAAAGCATGTATCAACCCAACGCACACACAAACAGAAAAATAAATCAATTTATCCCAACGCAACCCACCAGTGCAGTGATGAATTGCAAACCAAAAACATGCAAGCCTCACACGGTCCAACTGCGTACGTGCCAATGCCACCACTGCCGAAACCCCATAGTAGAGGTACACGCAATGTATCTTCGGTGGTGGCGGCATCACCACGCACACAGTTAAAACACGTAAAACTTGCCCTGTGCGCTCCCCACACCGCCGTGCGAACCGAAACCCTGCATGTACACGAACGAGTGTACCGTCCGAACGATATAGCCATGACGTTGCTCGTTTAATATTCGAGCAACGAATGATAAAATGACCCTCTATTTGACCAGGTGTACAAGCTTAAATCCGCTGTTTGCTAATAGATGGCGTTAATGAGCACATTTAGCTACCATAGAATCGTCATACTTTTTTGTGTGAGTTGTGACAGTTTTTCATATAAGTTGTGAGTGATTTCATATAACAACTTACTTTTTCCTTTACGTAATCAGGTCTAAGTTTGTGTCACAAAAAGAGTTAATGCTGAAAATCCTACAGTTAATAAACTATTCAAACATGCACGAAAATATATTCTCAGTCGCATCGCTTGCTTGAAGCGAATCCTGACCAGAGCTGCAAATTTTCACCAGGTTGTTTTGAAATTGAAGGAAGATCAAATCTCAAAGCATGCCCTACTATGTTCAATTCGCAGTTATTCGTTTACATCATTCATTCAAACAGCCGAGCTGTTCAATCATTTTCCATTCATTTTCGATTTCATTTACCTTGTGAATATCTCTGTACTGGGATATTGACTAGGTTTTTCAAGCAAAACTACTCTGAACATACTTCTTGCTGTTCATGTAAGCTTGAAAACGCAAAATATGTCAACATTTAACCTAAACTGGCCTCTACAGAGCAGATGACAACTTTGGTTGGTGAATGAAAAAGCATCAATTTGAAATGAAGACGTACGCTTCGGTTATGAAAATCCCGCCAACTTGAAAGTGAATGATTAAGGGAGGCTTTGAATTTGAATCATGGTTGGGTTTGATTGAGCTGAAAGTTGGCATTTGAAAATGAAAATTTGCACCACTGATCCTGACTAACAACCCACCTACTACCCAATCCGTGATACTTATGGGAGTGTTACTGAGTCGGGGCCATCCGATAAGTACCACATCAACACTTCCTTTCTCATCCCTAGTTACGGTAAAGATGGCCGTGGCCCGCAATGGTGGCTCTCAGGCGAAAATCTCGCTCGGACTGGATCAATTGTTATTCCCAAACAACGCTCCTCAAGTAGTCTGGCTGGAAATGAGAGTCATCAGTCTGCAATCTATGAAGTATACCGTGCTTACGCAACGCAACGCAAAAAGTGCTAATGCTGGAAACTCTACTTTTTTGCTTTAATTTGAAGAAACTGAAACGGTCCAAAACTACTTGGAGACACTCAACTGGGAGGTGCCACCTCATCCGGCTAATTCACCAGACTTGGCCCCTTCCGATTATCATCTGTTTTCATCGATGGGTCACGATTCGATTCGTAGGAAGACGTCCGAAAATGGCTTGACGAGTGGTTTTTCTCCGGAAAGGTCAAAAATTCCTTTGGCGTGGTATGCACAAATTACCCGAGAGATGGAAAAAAAATGTATAGCTAACGAGGGCAAATACTTTGAAGAAATTATTTTTTTGGGCGGAATATAAAAAAACCCGTTTTTAAAAACAGCGGATTTAAGCTTATACACCTGGTAAAGAACCAGTTCTTGATTGAATCACTTAGGTGCGAGTGTGTGCATATTCCTACGTTGTTGAAATTCCATAGCGTCTACCGTTTATAGTACCGTCTGGAGAACACAGTCAACATGTTGCTCGTTTGGCAAGTGAGCATCGACTGATACAAAACGAGCACGCATGACCTGTACAAATAAGTTTTCCGTATGGGATGAAACGTTAATATGCTCCTTTTGACGACTCTGTCTGAAATAGGCATAGCATTTCAGATTTTTCCCGTCGTTTCCTAAAAATCCGACGAAATGAAAGAACTGGTTTGTGTGTGTCAGTAAGATCGCTTAAACAGCTGAAGATTAAAGGAGTGTTTCTGAAGTAAGTTGGCACAGCCGAGTTAGAAGCACATTTTTCACATCTGTACTTGGCATGGCTTACTGTGTGACCGAATGGTTATCTTTAAAAATCAGGTCAACCTATGTTTAGGGAACACACGATGAACAAAACCTCACCGATGTTCTTCACTAAACGCAGAAACTAATCATAATGATGAACGTAAATGCAGCTCGCCTGATTTTGATCGCAGTCATGATTTCGTGCGTGATGTGAAACTATAGTCTCAAACCTAATCAAGACCGGTGGTCAAAACCTCGGAAGCGCAGCTGCAATCAGCACTGAGATTGGTATCCCGACGGTGCCAACGGAAACAGGGACATCAGGTGCGATAAATGCATGTCAGTGGTTAATAATTAAATTATAGATACGTACAGTGACGGACAATGTAATAAGACCAACACAAAATGAGTACAATATTCGTAAATCGTTTTCCTTTCGTTCAAGTTTCAAGTAGTTCATGAAAAGAACAGTAAAGCCAACTATCAAAATTCACTTTTGAAAGAAAACTTCCGATGTTCTGCTACCTTCAAAGCACACGTCACATAAGCAGATGAAAGAGAAAACTTTTCAATTTTTTCCTCGCGCAATTTATACGCTGAGTATATCGAATGGTCGGGCGGAGTCTCCCCACAGTAGAGACATTTTTCAGCATCATAATTCTCTGGGTATTTTCCACATCGTGCCTTGTTGTTACAACAGGTATCTACACGGCCTGATCAGTTGCAACGAAAGCAATTCATGATCTGCGGCACAACGCAAGGAACTGGTTTAGTAAAGCTAACCCGGCGAAGGTCAAACAAGGCCGATTGAAAATAAGTTTTCTTACACTCCGCGATTTTTGCTGAACGCAATTGCTTACAACCCAGAATTTGCACAGACTAAAGTAAAGGGACTTTGAAAGCCGCAACCCGCAAGATGCATTGATTCGCTTGTAAGCCCCATTTGGGCGACCACTCCATCGATTTCAACTACCTTTGCAGGTACGTGGATACGAAAGTGTGTACTGTGTAAAATGCTTGCAGCAAGTAATTTTCTTTATCCGGTCAAGGTTACCCTCCGGAAATAGACCACGAAATGCACTGGGAATAGGATTTGTGTAGTTCTGTACGGTTTCTCGTGGATGACAATCGGACCACTTTGGTATCTGCATTTACTGGTTGAAGTTATGATATCGGTTTTCCTATCTGCCGCAGAGGTTAATTCACCGTGAGCGGGCTAGGGTATAAGGGTCCGAGAGGTTCCTTCATTCTGCTGTACTTGCATGGGCAGCTATGCTTTCAAACCTATCTATCGCGTGGTTTATATTTGTCAGTTGATTATCTTCGGTATCCAAACGTGGATGAGAAGTATCGAATAGGCTAGCCAGAAAGCAGCTCGTTAATCTCTATTTCATCGTCTGAATCATCCACGGGTAGCTAAGGTGGTAGCATAACGATGGCTGTTTGCTGCCCTACAATCGAAGATGGTGTCGAAACAGCAAGCACTCCGCGAGCGTGTTGTACGGTTTTATGAAACGCATGGTCATCGTGGAAAAAAGTTTGCGGTAGATTACTTTCGAGACGAAAACGTGCCGGTGAGTGCAGTTTACCGAATCCTAGCATCCCTGTAGAAGGTGTTAGCTCTGCCGATTTTCCAATGGCTCCTTTCAGAATGACAGAAATCTAGCGCTACATTCCAGCCATTTAGTAGTGAGCTGCTTCAAAAGTGTTTTCACTGTAGTGGGAAAAGTTATTGTCAGAGAATTTCATTTGACTAGCATTAGGTTGAATGTCTAGCTGAAATATAAGTACACTGGGATTCTTGATGTTTCAGGATTCACTGGGAATTAATACTCGTTTTTCAGGTTACCATATCAGGTGAATAAAAACCCAGGACAGTCGATAAACACCGCCGTAAAACTTGCTCGAAGGTGCCTGGGAAATTTTCTCAGGATTTTAATTAATCATAAAATATTTCTGAGTATCTGGAGGCAGAGCTCGGCCAGAATGCCTTTCGTGATAACCCGATCACTGAATACTTCGGATTTACACGCAGCTCTCGCTACACCAATTAGCAAAGGTTTCAAGCTGTAGTTTTAGAAATGTGCGATCGGATTGGATCGGATCTTCAGCACTAAATAAAAGTCATTGAAGTAAAGCAGAAATATCAACGGTTCAATTAGCTTCCCTGCGGTATTCCTAGCGTAGAAGTAAATGTGGGTTGCTGGCAATCTGCAACGACAACAAATATCTTTCGATGAGCTAACATCGAACAATTACTCCCAAACTGGGCCTTTACCTTTACGGTAATATAATAAAATGCTCTAATAGCAAGACGTTTAATACGATCCCAAAACAAAATTCCCCAGACGGCTATACCAACAGAATCACTGGTCTAGATCCAAGCACCAAGTCTGGGGGGCCGCAGGGATAGGAAGAACGGGATTATAGGGGCTTAACAACCCCCCCCCCCCGGCCCTACTGCGAGTTGGGGAGTCTTTTTGGGATATGGTGGGGTTTGGATTGGGCTCTGCTAAACCTCTTAAAAAAGCCGTAATTCCGAAAGCAGCTCCGACGAAGCGAGTCTGTGCCGCTTCTGCTAAGGTCACAGGATTCCGGTTATTTAAGATCCTAGTAATAAAAGCACCATCCATAGCCCATCCGGAGTGCCATCCGGCACATCAGGATCGACGCCAGTAACATCCTGATGGTGGCATACTGGTCATGGCGAACGTCAATGGACAGAACACGGCCCAAGCAACCACATAAAGTTCTTAGCGAGCTTTCAAGCTACTTAAGCTTTAATGGAACTTGAAAGCTGTTTAAGCCGCTATTAGAACATAAAACTTTCTGAAACTACTTAAAACGAGAAGCTTATGCAGCTCCCTTACGTGAACTTTTGGTTGCTTGAGGAATCACGAATTGGACAACTTTGGGATGACAGGCGTGCGGTTCTACTCCCTGAGTAAGGAAGGATTGCACCGACTCCAAATGGCGAGTGGGCTAACAACATGGCTGCCTCCATCCCAACAAAACCCCCCGGGCAGGTCTCCAGGTACGTTCAAAACTCGTCACCATTTAGTTAGTGGTACTAGGTTCTGCTGGAGCATTCCCGATTTTACGCCGATCCGAGTATGAACACCCGTGTAGGATAGTGTCGGCCCTAGCATGACCTAGTATGACCCTAGCATGTACACCGAGTGGAGATAGCGGCCCGGAGTCGGGTGAGATCACCACCACCAGTAGCAGCTGAAGTCATTCAGCAAGAGCGGAAGGAGAGGAAGCAGCAGTAACAGCAGTAGTAGCGGCATCAACAACAGCCAAAGCAGAGCGGGATGAATTACACCCCACAGAAGCCAAAAGTAGTGGCAGCGAAGTGCTTGCTGGAGCAGCTCCACAAGTTTGTGGACGCGAGAAACAATATCCATAAGGACATCAAGATGGTTCTCAGAATCCGAAAGGCGCTAGTGTCTGCCGTGAAAGAGTACGAAACGGCAACGCGGAGGACTGATGCAGCCTCTCCCAAACAGGGTAGAGAAGCAGATTGGAGTGGAGAACACGCCAGTTCGAAAGAGGACAAGATTCTCGCCAGTAGACGAAAGACCAGGCTGGTCCGGGAGGCAGACACTCGAGGACGCTGCTGTTGCCGAAGGAAAGGACGCCACCCAACAGGGAGCAAGCTGGAGTACCGTTGTAGGTCGGAAGAAAAAACACGGGAAACAGCGAAAATAGAAGGAGGACTGAAAAGGAGACCAGCCAAGGAAAGGAAAATCTTCGGCTCGTTAGAAAGCACCAAAGGGAGAAGCCGTATTCGTCAAAGCCAATAACGCGACGACGTATGCAGCCCTGTTGAAGAAGGTCAGAGAGGACACGGAGATGAAGGACCCAAAAAAGCGAGATACTCCTCGAGCTGAAGAAGAATTCCACGACTAGCAGTTCGACTTTGCAGGAGACTATCACCAAATCAATGGGTGAAAAGGCAGAAGCTAAAGCCTTAGACGTGGAGATGGTGAAAGTGCGCGAGGACATTGATGATATCACGACGGAATTCGAGCTGAGAGGTGCACTGAAACAGCAGTGTAACCTGGGTGAGGTGCACATGACGATCCGTCTAAAAAAGAGATACGGAGGAACTCAGACAGCGATGATTCGCTTACCGATAACTGCTGCAGACAAGGCACTGGAGGTAGGCAAATTCACGGTTGGATGGTCGAGATGCCCATTGAGAGCCGCCCCATGAGTAAATAAACTGTGCTTCAAGTGTTTGGGTTTTGGACATTTAGCAGGGACTTGCGGATAGATCCGGGAAATGCGGAGAGACGCAAAGGCCAACGGACGGAAACGACCATCAGACAGGTGGCTTTAAATGCCCTGCCTACAAGAAGGCGACTGCAGGCCAACGGTAATGGAGATAACTCAGATAAATCTGAATCATAGCAACTGTTGTGGCAGTCTACGACAGATCGAGAACAGCTGCGATACAAGTTATGGGCATATTCCCCATTCAAGAACTGGTAGAACGCTCATATGAGTGCTTCAGGATCGCCAAAATTAATGGCGTCTTCGTGTTTAGTTGTTACGCCCTCGCCAAGGTGGACAGTAGAGCGGTTCAGCCTAATGCTGGACCAGTTAACCGACCAGTTGATCGATCGGAAGCCGGTAGTCCTTGGTGGTAACTTCAACGCCTGGGCTGTGGAATGAGGCAGTAGAGTAACCAACACAAGAGGGTGTATTTTCTGTTAGCACATTTCGGAGACTCTTCCATCGACGTCACATTCTGTAGTCCTTCATTAACGGCGAACATGGATTGGAGAGTATGCGAAACGTATACGCAAAGTGACCACCAGGCGATTGGCTACCGTATCGGTCAACGGAACCCTGCTACAGGTTGACGGAGAAGGTTGACTGGTGAGCGAAAGTGAAAGACGAAAGCCTTCAACAAAGACCTTTTCGTTGAGGCACTTCGGTCGAACGGCGGGACCGAGAACGTGGATGCGGCTGACCTAACAAGAAGGATTGTGGCGGCTTGTGACGCCATAATGTCATGAAAACTGGAACCACGTAACAAATGGCGTCCAGCTTACTGGTGGAACGCGACGTTCAGTATGCGACGCGCTGCTTGTCTCAAAGGCAGAGAGCGGGCGCAGAGACCAGTACCGGAGCCAGATAGAGAGGAGTACAAGGCATCGCGATGCATCGTTTCGAAAAACTGGGGCCACTTTAAAACTTTTTTAACGAGAAGTAGAGGCTAATCCCTGGGGCGACGCCTACCGAGTCGTGATGGTGAAAATGAAGGACCCGTTGACGCCAGCCGAAATGTACTTGGCCACCGACACCGTACGGCGAAGAAGAAGAAGAAGGAGCAAACACGGACGATCGACAAGTGACTAACGATGAGCTCGCAGAAGCATCGAAGCGACTGAAAACAAAGAAAGTCGTGGAATACAAAACGTGGTGCTGAAAGCTGCGATATTGGTATACCCGGACATGTTCCGAAAGTATCTAGATGAAGGCAACTTCACAAGAATGTGGAAGGTACAGAAGCTAATTGTGCTGCCAAAGCCAGAGAAGTAACGTAGCAATCCGGCCTCGTATAGGCTTATACGTTTGCTGGATACACTCGAAAACTTCTGGAATGAGTCATCCTTAACAGGCTGACGAAATGCACGAAGGACGAGTGCGGACTGTTCGAGAGGCCGTTCGGATTCCGCATAGAAGCATCAACGGTGGAGGCAATTAAATAGCGCCAGGTGGGGAGCCATCGCTGCACAGAATGAGGGTTCCCGACTATCTATGCTAGATCCTGAAGAGCTGCTTCCAGAGCAGAGTGCTGCTATGCGAGACGACCGAAGGGCAGAAGTCGATGCGAGTGACAGCAAGCGTTCCTCAGGGCTCCGTTATCGGTCCAACTCTTTAGATTGGGATGTATGATTGGGTCTTGGGTATACTTCGGCTGCCCAGAAAAGTGAAAATCGTGGGTTTCGCGGACGACGTATCACTAACGCTGCTGGGTGAGACACTTGAAGAAGTGGAGATGTCTGTGACGGAGACAATCGACGCGATTGAGAGCTGGATGAACGGAACCAAGCAGCAGATAGCTCACCACAAGATGGAAGTCTTGTTGATCAGCAACTGCAAAGTGGTTCAGCGGATGCAGATCGACGTCTGAGGGTACGTGATTGCATCGAAGCGTGCACTCAAGCTATTGGGAGTGATCATCGACGACCGGTTGAGCTTCAACAACCGCGTCCAATACACCTGCAAAAGACGTCTGCTATCTAGCCTTTCGTCATCGATACTGCGATATGAGGTTCCTGTCTCGGGTGCGGCGCTGAAAATCGAGTGTAACCGCGAAAAGGCTGATGGCCGTACGAGTCGCGAGCGCGTACAGAACAATAACGTCGGAGACAGTATGTGTTATCGCCGGAATGATCCCTATCTGCATCATCCTGGCGGAGGATATCGAATGCAGCAATCAGAGAAACATAAGGAAGATGATAAGAATAGATTCGATGGCGAGGTGGCACCAGGAATGAGACAATACGGCGAAGGAAAGGTGGACCTACTGGCTCGCCCCAAATCTGTCGACGTGGGTCAATAGAAAGTACGGAGAGATGAACTTCCGTAGCTCCTCTCTGTTTCAGGAAGACTTCATCGGTTCGGGCATGCAACGAAACCATTGTGCCCGAAGTGTGAGAGCGTCGGGGAGGTTCGAAGCGACGCTCAGGGAGATCCTTGAAACGGAAGGACCGGACATCAATCAGGATAATGTCGTCTACAGAATGACAAGCTACGTAAACACGTGGAACGCGATCGACAGAGTGGTGAGGCAGAACTTGACCGACCTACAGCGGAAACTCTCCACTGGAGTAGGTTAGATCCACCACCGGGGACTAGTTGAGTAGACTGTGACAGAGCACCGGGTATGGGTCGTCGTGGAGCCAGAAAACCGGACGGCGTACGCTACACCTGGAATGGCCTCCTAGCGAAAACCGAAGAAGAATCGGTATCGGGCGAACTTCCTCCACCAGGGAACTCTCCGTTAGCGTAAGCTAGATTCACCGCTGGGGAC